>NC_022027.1:6429965-6436428 GCF_000317375.1 Microtus ochrogaster | reverse complement strand
GAAGAAGAAGAAGAAGAAGAAGAAGAAGAAGAAGAAGAAGAAGAAGAAGAAGAAGAAGAAGAAGAAGAAGAAGAAGAAACAGCAGCAGCTTCAGAAAGATTCCCAGGTATTCCCTAGAGTTTTCCATGCCTGTGAACCACACATGTGCAGAATAAATTTCCACAAAGACGCAAGGGGAACTGGAGGAAGCCAACTAATCTGCAAGTAACTCCTACTGGCCAAAAGAAGCGTAACACTGAAGGGGGGAAGAAAAACCAGGTTCTCCATTCTTCAGTTTTAGAATACCCACTGTTGAAGTTCGGAAAAAAAAAAACTGGAAACTGTCAACCTAGTTTCTACATCTAGAGAAATTCCAAAACCAAACAAATAGACAAAACATCAATTTTCCAGATGTTCCAAATCTGGAAAAAAATAGTTTCCAAAAGATCTGCATCATAAGGAACCTACTAGCCCCCAAACAACACTAAGTATAAACTCTTTGCCTCCCCCCCCCCACAGAAAAGCATTCAAAATAGTAAACCGGGGAGTATTTTTCTTATTAAACTAAAGACCATGCTGAAGATAGCCAAGGTAAAGCACACAGGCGGAGGGCTCCAGGAACATGAGCACTGTTGGACTGCTCTTTGTAGAGCTCCATGCTGGGGCTGAACTGGCTGCCCAGTGCTGTGCACTGCTCAGGCTGCACATACGGTACAAGCAGTGCTTCTCCCCCTTGGAGAGCAAATGACAGGGGTCACATGTCAAATACCCTGCATATCAGATATTTACTGTAGCAAAGTTACAGTTATGAAGCAGAAATGAAACAGTTTACGGTTGGGCCACCGTGACGTGTAGAACTGCACAGAAAGGCTGCAGCAGCAGGAGGGCTGATAACCATGCAATGTGAACACACACTAGGATGAATTGGTGCTTTGCCAATGCTAGACTTTTAAAAGGTTAGAAATTTAAATTTTTAGTGATGTGTCATTATGTCCTCTCTCTCTCTGTGTCTCTCTGTGTCTCTCTGTGTCTCTCTGTGTCTCTCTCTGTCTCTCTCTCTCTCTCTCTCTCTCTCTCTCTCTCTCTCTCTCTCTCTCTCTCTGAGACAGAGTCTCTCTGTGTAGCCCTGCTGACCAGGAACTCACTCTGTAGACCAGACCAGCCTCACTCAAGGCCACCTGCCTCTGCCTCCTAAATGCTGGGATTAAAGGTGTACACCTCCACTGCTCAGTTATATATCTTAATTTAGCCAGAAATTACATGTGTGTGGATATTTGTCAAAATTCAAGGAATTATAGTCTCAGATGCATGTTACTCTATATAAATTTTCCCTCGAATGTACTTGAGACAGGGTCTCTGTTAGGAGCCAATTTCCTCCTAAAATCATTGCAGGAACCATCACCCTGGGGAGTCTGCAGAGAACCCCACACCCCTAATTGTGTTAGGAATTGTTCTATTGACAGAGCCTACCCCAAACCCAAATTGGCTGTTAATGGAGAGCTATCTGTTAGCGGAACCCACCCCACATTCCAAACTATCTAGGGAACTAGGTGTGTCAACTTGTGACTTCTTGGCCTACAGTGACCTGACCGAAGATAACCTCCTGCCTACGTGGCCAACATGGACCATGTGACCAATGTGAACCACGTGGCAAGAGCCCAGGCCCCTGTGCCCATCCCCCAACTCCTTACCCTATATAAGCTGCACCCCATCTCTAATAAACGGAGGCTTTGACAAGAACCCCCTCGCTTAGCCTCCTTCCTCTTTCCTAGCCCATTTATCTTCCAGATAGTTCCTCTCCATGACCCTGGAATAACTGAACTGCCAGGCGGGTTACTAACCCTAGACTAAGTAACCCGTCAAGGCAATCAACAGGTCTCACCATGTGTTCTGGCTGGCCTGGGACTCTGTCTCCCAGCTCATCCTGATTTCTGCCTCTCAGAGGCCAGGATCAGAGGCATGGAGCGCTGTGCCTGAATGAGGTTTGGCTTGGTTAGGTTTAATATTAAAGAATTTTTAAAAAAAGAATCCAATGAAAATTTTAAAAAGAAAGACTTAACTGCTAAAGTTATAAGTATAGACGTCACATCAAACAGCAGATTAGATGCCGCAGAAGAGAACGTTAGTAAGCTAGAAATGAGTGGATGGGATTAGACACACCATTGGTGGAAAGCAAAGCCTTTAAAATCTATCATCCATTTCTCAGGAAGAAAAAGATGGGAAAGGGATGGTCATAGTGGGGGTGGTTCTGTGAAAATGAAGCCCAGCTCCGACCTACCGGGAGAGCAGAACAGCACTTTAAACACTTGCAGGGGAACACGTCGGGATGATGTAAATAGCAGACATCATCAACAGTGACTCAGATACAGGCCACTGCAGGAGCAAGAGTGCAAGCCAGAGAGGGCTGGGGCTGTCTTTACAAAAGGGACCGCCTTCTACCAGAACTTGTTAAGTGTGGGAGGACAAAGAACAATGACATTCTCAGAAATGTTAAATCCGCTACTATGGCCCACATATAGGTAAAAATCCAGAAAGCAATGCTGTGTACACGTTTTTATCAAAACTATGCATGGGTTACTCTGTATAGATTTATGTGTATATAATTTTGTGTGTATATATATATAAAATATGTGTGTGTATTTCGACTTAGTTGGGGTTTCTATTGTTGCAATAAAATACCATGACCAACAAAGCAAGTTGGGGAAGAAAAGGGTTTACTTGAATTACACTTCCACATCATAGTTCATCATTGAAGGAAGCCAGGGCAGGAACTCAAGCAGGCCAGGAGCCTGGAGATAGGAGCTGATGCAGAGGCCATGGAGGGGTGATGTTTACTGCCTTCTTCCCCATAGGTTGTTCAGCCTGATTTTTTATAGAAACCAGGACTATGAGTTAGAGATGGCGCCACCCACAATGCCTGGACCCTCCCCCATCAATCACTAATTAAGAAAATGACCCATAGGGCTACAGTCCGATCTTAAGGAGGCATTTCTCAGTTGAAGCTCCTTTCTCGCAGATCTTTCTGGCTTGTGTTGTTGACATAAAAGTAGCCAGCACATATGTAAAGGAGACACACATGCAGGTTCCGTGCGGCTAGAACTGCAGAAGAACTGTCTGCAACAATAAAATGCGCTCTGTCTGGACTAACTCAATTTTTCATTTAAATTCATGTAAGTGTAAGCAGTCATGTGTGACTACTTCCAATTTATTGTCTATAGTAATTTTAACAGGAGGAGATTTGGTTTTATACAGTTTAACAAATGCATCACTAAAGTTGAAAATACAATCAGATGAATTTAAGTTGAAATGAACAAAAGATTTAGCACTGGATTTTTAGGAAACAGAAAGGTCAAACATCAAACCTCTTTCTTACCGGCCCTCCCCATACTGATTTGTTGGAATTTAGCAACAGTAAGGAGTCTCTTCGTGGGCCCCTTGGGGCTTACAGTGCTCAATGTGCTATCAGCACACTCTATTTAGGCTGTAGCTTAACTCTGATTAGAAAAGGAATGTCAACACTCCAGCATTCTATTGTTTCATCAGTAGTTTAAAGGCAGAGTGGGGGAATATTTGCTCTGTTCTCAAACGTCAGCAGAGCTGTCCTGGGCAACACTTTCTGTTCTGAGCTGTCAATCCACAACACAGCACAGGAATTTAACTCAGTATGGGTGCTCCTGGGCACCACTGCCTCCCAGCATGAAGAGTCTGTGACTGTAATTTCATTCTGCCCCACACACCCTTTAAAACTAACAGTGTCACTACATTTTGTACCCGTGTGTAAAGAAGAAACTTTCAGTATGTGAAATGATTTCATATATATAAATTTTGAAACATCTCCTGAAAATGTCAAATCGGATCATTTTGTTGCTAATCGTGTTTTTGCAAGCCACAATGGTCATTGCTTTTCATTAGGGGACTTAAATACTGTCTATACCTGAGTAACCCACAGTTTAGAAATAAGACATTAATAGACACATCTCGAGTAAAGCTCCAAGGCAATAAGTAGGTGATGCTATAGACTGCCATAAGGGTGGCATAATCTTAAGGCATTGCTGTGCTAATCTAGGGGAAGGGTCTGAAGTACTCTTCCCTCTAATTCTATCCCAATGAAGACGGTCTCCTAACCAAACAGCCCTCTGGTATCCAAGGACAGAACATGCTGCCTGTATCTTAGTGAGTAGTTCCTTACCAACCTGCAGTCACTCAAACAAGCTAACACGTCTTCTATTAGAAACCTGGAATCACACCCGATCCTGCTTTCCACAGCCTCTGGTTGTTCGCATACAACCCTCAAGTAGTTAGTTCTCTTGCTAGTGTATATGGCTGTGAACTGGGTCAGTCTCATCTACCCAGTGCTGATGTGACATGTTTGGCCATCCGCAAAACTGCACAGCAGGGGTCTCTCACTCATCAGTGGGGGAGCATAGGCCATTGCAATCGGTGTTTATCTCCTGGTAGTCTAAGAAGTTTAAGGAAACAATTCATAGAAACCGCTTTAAAAGCTAGTGTTAAGGTAGCTTAGCCTGAATGGAGAATGGTACCAGAGATTTGGTTTTGCATGTGGATTCTGTCTTGTTTCTAGAATTCATTGTGGAAGGATTATATAAACTAGAAATTACAGTCAAATAGCAAACAAAGCTCTGATTCCCTTAGCTGGGCAAGACCTCGGCTCCGGAATAAAGACTCAGATGATTCTGAGTGAGAGTAGGAGGCGGAGTGAACTATCTTTTTGTGCCTTGCCTTCTCCTCCAGATCTCTGGCTGCTTGAATACAGCTCCCTGGTGACACCAGTATGCAGAGCTGAGACCGTGAGGCCAACTAGAACAGCTCCTTAAGGAAGCACAGGTTATAGATCTGTACTCCATTTTTCAATTGAATTACTTGGTTTTTTGGTATCTAGTTTCTTCTTCTATATATTTTGGAAATCAGCCTGCTTTCAGATGTGGGGTTGGTGAAGCTCATTTCCCATTCTGTAGGCTGTCATTTTGTCCTATCAACAGTAAACTGTGCCCTTTACCTTACAGAAGCTTTTCGATTTCAGGAGGTCCCATTTATTAGTTGTTGCTCCCGGTCTGTGCTACTGGTGTTCTATTCAGGAAGTTGTCTCCTGTGCCAATGCTTTCAAGACTATTCCCCACTTTCTCTTCTATCAGGTTCAGTGTATCTAGATTTGTGTTGAGTTCTTTGACCCACTTGGATTTGAGATTTGTGCTGGGTGATAGATATGGATCTATTTGCATTCTTCTACATGCCAACATCCAGTTAAGTCATCATCCTTAGCCATCAGGGAAATGCAAATCCATCTTATACCTGTCCAAATGTGGTGCGGGAGAATTGTCTGTATTCTGTCAATTATATTTTAAATAAACACTGATTGGCCAGGCAGGAAGTATAGGCAGGTCAACCAGACAGGAAGTAGAGGCAGGGCCATGAGAACAGGAGAATTCCAGGAAGGAGGAAGCCCATTGCTCCCAGTCCTGTCCAGACCACAGAAGAAGCAAGATGTAATCTACCCTGCTGAGGAAGGTACCAAGCCATGTGGCTAACATAGATAATGGGTTAATATAAGCTACAAGAGCTAATAAGTAGCCTGAGCTAATGGGCCAATCAGTTTTATAACTTATGGAGATCTCTGTGTGATTTTTCTTTGGGGCTTGCTGGCGTGGGGTACCAGGTGGGACAGAAACCCCAACAAGAAGGCCCCTCATGTTACACAAATGGCTAAGGTCAACAACACTCATGATGGAGAGGATATGGAGCAAGGGGAACACTTCTCCACGGCGGATGGAAGTACAAACTTGTCACTGCCACTTTGAGAATCAATAAGACAGTTTCTCAGAAAATTGGGAATTGATCTACCTGAAGAGCCAGCTATACCATTCTTGGGCATACACCCAAAGGATGCTCAATCATAGCACAAAGACACTTGCTATCTATGTCCATAGCAGCTTTACTCCTAATAGCCAGAACCTGGAAACAACCTAAATGCCCATGAACCAAAGATTGGATAAATAAAATGTGGTACATTTACACAAGGAAATATTACTCAGCTATAACCTAACAATGACACCAGGAAATTTGAAAGGCACATGAATGAAACTAGAAAAAAAAATTCTTGAGTGAAGTAACACAGACTCAGAAAGACAAAGGTGGTATGAACTCACTCATAAGGAGATATTAGCTATAAAGGATAACCATGCTACAATCTACAGACCCAGAGAGGATAGGCAACAAGGGGGCCCACAGGGTGAGGTATGGATCTCCCTGGAAAGAGGAAATAGAAGAGATCTCCTGGTTAAAATGGGGGCAGGTGGGCATAGGAACTTGAGAGTTGGGTTGTGGGATGGATGGAGGAAGGAGAGTGCTGAGAGATGACTGGAAAGGAGGGATGCATAGCCTGAACTGGCCACCCTCTGCCGTCAGATTGGTGCATAGCCTGAACTGGCCACCCTCTGCCGTCAGATTGATGCATAGCCTGAACTGG
>NC_022027.1:6425245-6429820 GCF_000317375.1 Microtus ochrogaster | reverse complement strand
CTGCCATCAGATTGGTGCATAGCCTGAACTGGCCACCCTCTGCCGTCAGATTGATGCATAGCCTGAACTGGCCACCCTCTGCCATCAGATTGGTGACTTCCCCCATTGTCACTGGAGAGCCTGCATCCAGATGGAGGTGACTGCTAGAGGCAGATTCAGAGACCAAAGGTCAAACATTGGGCCAAGCTCAGGGATTCCTGCTGAGAAAAGGGAGGAGGGATTGTAGGAGCCAGAGGAGTCAGGGACATTGCAGAAAAACCTATGGAAATAGCTAGCCTGGCTCATGAGAACTCAGAGTCTGAACCAACAACCAGGGAGCCTGCACGGGACCGACCAAGGCTCTCTGCACATATGTGACATTTGTATAGCTTGATCTATTTGTGGGAGTCCTGACAATGGGAGCAGTGGCTGTCCCTGGTGCTTTTGACTCCTTGGACCCTATTCCTCAGGCTGGATTGCTGTGCCCAGCCTGAATCCAGGAGGAGGTGCTTGGTCTTGTGGCCGCTTGATCTGCCATGCTTTGCTGATGCCCATGGGAGGCCTGTCCCTTTCTGAGTTAATATGGAGGAGGGATGGACTGAGGGTGGGATGGGGGGGGGGGGAGAAGGGAGGCTGTGATTGGTCAGAATGTAAAATAAAGAACTAAAATTTTAGAAAACAAAGTACAGGGTCATGGTGTGTGCCATCCCTGAGCACTGGTATAGAGTACATACTATTAGCACAGTCAGAGTCCAGTGCTGACAAGTTTATTAGGAAGTCTGTCCCCAGAGGATGAAAGCAGGCAGGGGTTAGCATGTATCTCAGCTGGTGCTTGGCTTTAGTGCTCACAGCTTGTGTTCAATCCCAGCATGGCATCAGACTGGGTGTGGTGCTATAGACCTGTAATCGCAGACCATGGGAGGTCGAGGCAGGAGCATCAAGGCTGCGAGAGACCATATCTAAGAAACAAGCAAAAAAAAAATGTGGGTGCTAGAGAAGGAGATCCAATTTCCTTACAGCCCAACTGAGGCTAAAATAAGTTCCTTTTCCCAGATAAGGTGGTAAGTGTGCAGATCCACAGAGTAACACTGGAATGAGGACGGTCTGACTGGGTGGAAGGATCTGATCTGGAGATGTGTGGCCCTTCCTGGGAGTGTGAGTTCGTGGCAGAAGAAAGGGACTGAATAACCCAACCAGCCAAGAGAAAGGGCACAGACTGGGGGAGGAGAAAGATCATTTTCTCCCTACCACCAAGGCCTTAGGTATATAGTAACTAAAACTCCTGGAGAAAAATTCACAAATAGGGAAATACCAGAGGGTTGGTAGATTCAGGAAATAGCCACTGAGACCAGATTATGCCTGGAGCTGGGCTCAGCAGGGACCCAAGAGGCCCTCCAGGCTCCCATAGCAGCTGGTGGGAAGCAAAGGAGAGCCCTTACTATTTTCTAGGCAGCGCACAGGGGCCACCATGCCACCTGAAAACACTGGAGGAGAGATCTACATTTGGCACCTAGAAGACATTGTTCAAAACACCCAGCCCAAATGAGGAGTGAGGAGGCGGATTAAAGCACCAGAGCAAGGTTTGCATCGTCGTGTCTGCATTTCAGTTCGGGGGAGGGGGGTGCACTGCCTCTAAGCAAAACAAGCAGAAACTTTCCCAGAGAAAGTAAAAATGAAAGGTTTGGAAAGAGCAGTAGTCATGGATCGTCCCATAAATCTCAAATGACCAAATAGGAGCAAAAGTTACAGAAACATAGTTTGTGCTACAGCTCTGCGAATTATGACTGAAATGGAACTATATGCCCTCCCTGTAGTTCAGGTAATCTCAGCGTTCATTAGGGAAGAAATATGATGCTTAGGATTGTTATATTTCTCTGCTCTGTGCTTATCCCAACTAATGACACCCATACTGAAGCTAAAGCAAAAGTCTAAAATGAGTTACTTGGTCCTCTCTTCTATACAACACAGGCTCATGTTTAGAGAGAGAAATACAAGCCTGGAATAGATTCTATTGGGAGGAGACTGTCCTCAGCCTTACAAACATTCTTACAAAGATGATATCTAGTTTAAAGTGAGGATTAATGACAAACCCAGCAAACACCTAGAACCTAAATGATGAACAATGAGCAAATGTTAGCTTTGCAGGGCAGTTGCCCATTGAAGTGCACACTGACAGCCGTGGTATTTCATCCGTGGGGAGCCTTCCCTGTGAAACTCCTTCCAGGACAATGACTTACATCAGACTGAGTAAAGGGAACTATGGACCCAAGCAAAGACAGGTTCTGTTCTACTGTGCTGTCATCCCAGGCAAAGTGTGGCCATCTTCAGTTCAGCTGGGCAGGCTCACAAAAGAGGATCACAACATTTCCCACTAAATATCGACATTCTATCATAGAAAAAAGGGATGGAGAGAGTCAAGAGACCGGAATGGAGCATTAAGCCTCTCTCTCCTCCCAACTAGTTACATATGCAATTCTGCCCTAGTTGCTCATGGTCTGGGGAAGGGTCAGAGTATATAGGCTGGAAAGGACTAGGAAGGATGGATGTGTAGTAGGAGAGGGGGCCTGCTTTTGGTTCCAGCCACCCCGCTAGCTTACACTTGAAATAATCACACAGAAACTGTATTCATTTAAACACTGCCTGGCCCATTATATCTTGCCTCTTTTTGGCCAACTCTCACATCCTGATCTAACCCATTTCCACCAATCTGTGTATCACCATGAGGTCATGGCTTACCGGGAAAGATTCTAACCAGCATCAGTCTCAGGAAAGAGCTTCATGGCATCTGCCTGCCTGTCCTTCTTCCCAGCATTCAGTTTGGTCTACTCCACCTATCTAAGTTCTGCCCTATCAAAGGGCCAAGGCAGTTTCTTTATTCAACCAATGAAAGCAACACATAAACAGAAGGACCTCCTACACCATTTCCCCTTTTCTGTTTAAACAAAAAGGAAAGGTTTTCACTTTAACATATTAAAATTACATATAACAGGTATCAAGAAAGAATTACAGTTATAATATTTATATCTATTTTATCTTTTATCATAACAAAGGAAAACTATATCTATTCTTCAACTCTATCAAAGACTTCAAAAGGATATAATATTACCTAAGTAAACAGAAAGTACATTGTAAGCAACTTCCAAAACTCTAGAAATGACAGAGACATCTTGCTTCCTGAATAGTCACCCAAAGCTTTTCTGTACCGTTGGGGCATCGATGTTCAGCCTACAGGCCCATAGTATCCAGCAGACATTTCCATGAAGCAGGAAATTTCAAAGACAGTTCAGTCACTTTCTTCTATGTCCTGCAGAATGTCTCACAGACTCTTCTATGAAGCAGGAACCCTAAAAGATCATCTCACCTTTAGGCAAGTTCAGCAGTCCTCTCTCTGCAGATTCTTCATGTCCAGTTTATGCAATAGTCCAGGCAAGAGCAGTTTCTTGCCCAAATGGCCAACCAACTCCATAAGAAGCCTCTTTGATGCCCATCTTCCTTTTGAAGTAGCTGGTGCTGCCAGGAGCAGATGTGTCTCATGACAAACTTTTCATTGTCATGAAAAGCCCTAAGTTATTAAAACATCTTAAATGCCATATTCTCTAGTCTTTGAAAGATATGAAGAATGCCTATCTAACTGAAATATATATCTATGTATCTAGAAAATCTAAATAATATGACTATAAGCTTGACTATTATTGATGATTATCCATCAATAACCCATATTTCCTAATTATACATTACAATTTTAAATGAACTACACAATCACAATACCTTAATCAAGATCAGAAATACATATGCATATAACAAGATTGACCTTAAATTTATATCAATAAAGCAAAATCCATACCAATGCAAATTATTCATATCTATATCATATCCCCCTTTAAATGTAAAAGAACATTTATGAACAATATTTGGGAATATGAGTGTAGTTTTTTCTCTCCAAACTTCTTTGTGCTGTATGCGGGTGCTGTTAATCAGGTCTTTCATGGTGTATCCTGTATGCTAGGTTCATCTCAGTTGGCAGTTGAGCAAAGTAAGTTTTTGAGGGTGTTTACAGCAACCTTTCAGGAGGGCATGGTGTATCACACCATACTGGTCTAGAAGCAATCCATAGGGTCTCATCCTCTGTGGAAAATAAACAGGAACTCTTTTCCAAAGCACCATATCCTTAGACCCTAATTTTGAAGTCAAGATACCTTTATAATATAGATGATGTATTAGCTTAGCAGCACACATAATAAAACCTCTCTCTTTCTCTGTACAGTCAAAAAAAATTAAAGAAAACACAATAATACACAGAATCCAGACTCTCTGTGAATTTTCCATTTTTTTGTGGCTTATTTTTCTTTATTTTTTTAAAAATCTATGACTATCTGTACTCTGTCTCTTTAAAGACTTTACCCCTGTTGTGCTTTCCTGTCGCTTTAAGGAACAAGCCACACCCACTCCCATTACCTCTGACCTGCCCGCTGCCATCTTGGGCCCTTCCTTTTCTGCTTCCTTGACGTGCGTAGTTTTTATTATAAGGAAGACCTGGGAATGTTATGCTTTCCTGTCCCTTTAAGGGACAAGCCACGCCCATTCCCCTCCCCATCC
>NC_022027.1:6419274-6424843 GCF_000317375.1 Microtus ochrogaster | reverse complement strand
GCCCACTGCCTGCCACCACATGGCCTGCCACCACCATTTGGGACCTACAGCATTTCTGCTGCCTACTGCCGCTGGGGATCTTGCAGCATTTTTAAAAAAAGAACAACAACCCCCCCCCCCCTTTTAAGCATTAACTTTATGACTTTATATACTTTTTCTTTTCTCTCCCAAGCCTACATACTTTATCTAATAATATGACCCATTTAGAGGCCTTTTATGTCTGAATCTGTCCTATTGCATTGTCTTTAATTCTCTATTGTCTTAAAGAGCTTTTAAAATGGTAAGCTCTTAAGAATCTAAGCTGAGACAATCCCAGGTCAAATACAGGTACTACCTGCTTTCCCTGCCCAGTCCAACATGGCGGAGCCACTTGTGCCTCTGAGCTGTGCACACTGCATGGCTAGCATGGATGGCTCCGTCTAGGTGGCCATGTGGAAATCATCATCCAGCTGGGTAGACACAGCTTCCAGCCTTCTTCCACATAGCTGCTCCAGCCTGGACCCCCTCACCCATCTCTCTGAAAGTGTAATAAACTCATTTTTTTCCCCAGGGTGGTTTGGTGAAATTATAACTCGGTTTGTCCATCTTTGGGGCCTTAGGGAGAGGGGGTAGATGTTGCTTCCTGTTAGGTTGGGAGCCTAGGCCCCAGTCCCTGGCATCTATCTCAGCCCCCAGGCCTAGTCTGGACTTCAAATCCCAGCAGGCCAGGTTCTGACCCCTCTCTGGGGGTGGGGTCAGGACCACTCCCTAGGGTACTTAAGTGATCCCCCAAAAGAAGAACACGTGGTCCCCCTTTCTCCCTCCCGGGGGCGTTCCTGCGGCTTCCCGGTTTCCCCCTGAGGCCACCCGAGAGCGCAGATCTCCCATTAAACCTGGATATTTCTTAATTTGGCTTGATTGGGAATTTTTGCTTCATCAGAGAGCTCGCTTAGGAAATATTCCTAACACTTCCATCTCCCTCAGGAAAAGAATTTTAGCAACAATTTCACAAAGCTCTTTCCCATGGAACTATTTCCTGAACTCTGCTCAGACAGGCAGGGTAAATAATGGCACCCAGTGGACAGGAGAGCCAAAGAGACTCAGAGGGATCAGATTTGCCAAGGGTTTCAGGAATAACAAACAAGAAAAGCTGTCTGCATTAGCATTTCCAGCAGGGGAGAGCAGACCCTCCTCCACCGTGTCTGCTGACAGAGCTTCCCGCGGACTCCACTTGACCATCCCAGACTCAGAAGGAGCAAGGACTGTCTGTGATGCCTCCCCATCCCCCCATAGCTATTCCTTGAGTGACAGAAAGTGTTGAAATACCATGACTTCTTTCTAATGCCCTTTCTTCCCTTAATATATAAGAAAAAGTTACTAAGATTTCTTTCCCTGTATCTAGTAGACAACTATTAAATCCTTGTTGGTTGGCAGAGAAAGCAACAAAAAGGAAAACTTAAGTCAGGCTTGCCTCGGGCTTATTATAAGAGGATTAAAGTCACGACGAGTTTCCGAACTCTGGAGAAGCTTGTGCATGCTGCAGCTATTAACTTCAGCCTGAAACACAAATTCCATTACAATTCCGTAAAGGAGGAGGGGCAGGCTAGAATATTTAGTTTTATACTTTTATAGACTCATGATTGTTTAGCTTATCGAACTATTCTCAAGACAATGACATTGACCTAGGAGGTTTCAGAGGTAAACTGAACTATTAATCAAGGGTCTCCCTTTCTCTTCTCAAACTTCTCAACTGTGTTTCTTTTTCAGGCATGCTCAAACTTTTAGACTTTTTTTTTTTCTTAATGGAAGCTCAAGCTGCCACTCAACTTCCCTTGTGCTACAGAAGGAAAGGGTCGACCCAGCCATATCAAAACGGTCACTACTGTTCCCCAGCTGAGTGGCCGTCGCAAACTGTGGCACCACAGGGTCACAAGCCGCAGTCACGGCCTTGGCCATCACACGCTTAGTCTTGAATCTTTACTCTTTCTCCTCGGCTGACCACGGCACCTGTACATCTGTCCGAGCTCACTGTGAATGGTGGCTTTCCGCAGTGGAGGCAGCACACCTAACCCTTCGTGCCATTACAGAATTATCATCCTTCTCTGTGGCCACAACCCTTCTTCCACTCTCTGTTCATGCCTGCCACACAGTTTGATTTTAATTGTTACAATTCTGTGATTGAAATGATTTGACCTAAAACATAATCTCATAACACACGGCTTCCTAATCTTTCCAAACTAGTCTACAAGGAGAAAAGCCTTGCTCAGGATATCCTGTCCGTTGTCACTACTGTAGCTTAGAGCAAGGGGTAGATGAGAGCATACGGGGGAGACCACGAGGTTTACAGGGGGAAAACTGGAGCAAAAGCAAGTGGAAGCCGCTTCACTTTCTGGCTGGGCTCCCTCAGGTGAGGTTGAGGATGCTGGGGCAACAGGGAGATGGACTTACTCAGTGCTATTTTAGGTTTTGTTTGGATTTGAAGTGTGGTTTTTTAAAAACCTTCTGTATAACATTTTATTTTATGTGTTTGCTGTTATGCCCAGATCTGTGAGGTCCCCCAAAAACCAACAAGGAGATTGAATCCTATATGTAAAAGCAAAGAGCCTTTATTTTATACAACTTTGCAAACTCGGACTCTCTGCATGCCCAATGTATTGGAATAATCGGAGAGCCCCAACTCAGTTAGAGTTGGGCTTTATAGTAGTAAAGGTGGGGGTGAGGGGCTTCTAGGGTTCAGGACCCCTGATTGGCTGACACTTGTCTAGGGGTGTTCTGGTGAATTGTGCTGGCAGGTGATCCTGTCTACAACTGTTGGAACCTTAGGCATTTCCTTTGGATGGCCTGTTCTTGGGTGGTACCTGGGTAGTCTCAGTTTGTGGTTCTGCCTGCAACCAGGTATTGCTTCAGGGTAAACTACTGAGACTCAGGATGGCTGAGTCCTACTCTGGCAGGCGATAATGGCTGGAAGTAAAGAACTTCCTTGGGTGGTCTGTTTCTATTTAGCCTACCAGGGCTGCCTCCTACATTGGCTTGGAACCAGGCACGTGCTGTGGTGTTCACTTGACGGTCAAAGGGCAGTTAGGGGAAGTCCATTCTCTCCTTTCACCATGTGGGGTGCAAGGATCAAGCTCAGGCTGTCAGTGTAGCAGCAAGAGTCTCCACGTGGGGAGCCATGCAGCCAGCTTCTTTTTGTGTTGAGACGGGGTCTCACTCTGCCATGTGTAGAGTCCAGGCTAGCCTGGAACTGTGGCGTGCACATGAGCTTAGCTTCCGGTCCTCCAGCCAGTGCTCTGAGCGCTGTGTCAGGTGTCCTGGACGCACGCTATACAAGGCCTTTCACTGCCTTCCATTGTTTAATCATTTTAGTCTTATATTTTGGTTACTGGGCAAGAATTCTACCCTTAGCCCTTGATTGACTGACTGACTGATTGATTGATTTCTATTTATTTATCATTGGTTTTTCAAGACAGGGTTTCTCTGTGTAGCTCTGGCAAGTTGCACCATCAAAGAACACAAAGTAGATTTTCCGGGCAGGTGTTGGAGAACTAAAGTTTTCCATGTTTAAAATATGGAGATTCTCTAAGGTATACAGGAACAGTTTTTATGTGTGTCTATAAAAAAAAACCTGGAAACAGTATAGATTTAGTAGGATACACACACTTCCCTACAAAGTAAATAAAATGAAAAATATTTGTAAAAGAAAGGGTTTTTATAGTTCAATTTCATCCAAGGTTTTTTGTTACAGAGAATTCTTTTCTAGGGCCTGGGGTTTTATGAATAAATTAAAGCCTCACAATTCTGTAAGTATGGGTCAGAATATAGAAGTCACTCAGTAATTAATTAAACAAGGCATTATAATTAGACAAACCACTGTGTGGAAGAAGACCATATCTCTGGAATTCTTTAGGCGTAACAGAAAAAAAAACAGCTTAAAAAATTTTAGCTGGAAGCCTTTTTGTGTCCTGCCCAGTACCATAGACATTTCTAAAATAATCACCCAGAGACTTAATATTAATGACAGTTGTTTGGCCAATGGATCGCACTTATTACTGGCTAGCTCTTACATTTAAATTAGCCCATTTCTATTCATCTGTGAATTGTCACATGATTTCCTCCTTCACTGCAAAGGATTTCCAAACTAGTCACTTCCAGCAATTGCTTTTGCAGGAACTCATGTATGGCAGTTGTCATTTCTGGAGATTTCATAACCTATTTTAGGCTTTGCTTATTTATCTACATACGTATCATACAAACATCCTTATGCATACACCGAGGACTGCTGTGCCAGAAGCGAGCTATCTTGCATGAGAAGTTGACTTTAAGAAATGAAACATCACATATTTGCTTGCTTCATGATAACGTCAGTCTTTAAAAGCCTGGCAGAAATTACTTGGCTTTGAACTTGATCCAGGGGAAGACTAGGTGACTCTTTTCTACCTGTGAATCATTTGAGCCCGTCTGTTCTCAAAGATAAGCCACCCGATCATTTCTTATTAGTCTGCTTGGCCACAAACGCTTACAGCCCACGTTAATGAAGCAAGCATGAGGTAATGCGCACTTTTTAAGATTTTCCATCTCAGTAATCATACATATAGAAAGAATACTGACAGCTGGCTTTTAATGAATGTCACCATTTGCCTGGCCAAGTTCTATACCACGTGTGCAAGAGGCAAATTAATGATGTGGTTTCTTAAAAATAGAATTCAGGCTAGCTACTGTTTGGGTCGTGCATCTGAGAGCCAGACCTGTATCCCAAGCACGTTGCTAGGGGGAAAGGAAGTGTGTCTTTCCCAGCTGCAGTTTTCATAGGATGTGGCCCTGCATCTCTCAGTATTTTTAGCTCTTTGCTATGGTTCAAAAATGAGCAACCATTTTCTGTATCTTTAACATTGTGGGCGGCCAAGTTTCTCCTCCGGTGGTCCCTCACATATGATGTGCTAGTTCTGGTGTTTTTAACTTGACATTACTCCTAACTAGATGACTTGGATTAATCTTTGTTGAAACTTACCTCCTTTCCGGAATGACACGCCTATCACTTAGGCTAATGGCCATCAATTGCTCAGACATAAATTGACGGCAGAATCACAGTATTTTTGAATCTAGAAAAGATTGTCAGGATGGTAATCTGAGTGACTGTAATTTTATAGTTGAGAATCCACAGCACAGGGAATTAGGTCAATTAGTTATGAGGAAAAACCACTAATAATTGTTGCAGAATATTATTTTAAGGCGTGTTATATTTGTTTATGCTCTGGAACATTTGTTTAACGATCTAAAGATGCGTTGTTTTTGTTTAAGCAGCATTTGTTTAACTCTGTGAAGCTATGACTCTTTGCCTGCCTAAAACATCGGATAGTCTAGTAAGGAGCTGAACAGCCAATAGCGAGGCAGGAGAAAAGATAGGCAGGGTTGGCAGGGAGAGAGAATAAATAGGAGGAGAAATCTGGAAGGGAGAGGAGAGAGCAAGGAGAGTGGATGCTAGGGGCCAGCCACCCAGCTACACAGCCAGCCACCCAGCTACATAGCCAGCCACGGAGCTACACAGCCAGCCACCCAGCTACATAGCCAGCCACGGAGCTACACAGCCAGC
>NC_022027.1:6396645-6419129 GCF_000317375.1 Microtus ochrogaster | reverse complement strand
CAGCTACATAGCCAGCCACGGAGCTACACAGCCAGCCACCCAGCTACATAGCCAGCCACGGAGCTACACAGCCAGCCACCCAGCCACACAGCCAGCCACGGAGCAGGAGTGAAAGTAAGACACACAGAAGTAAGAGAAAGGTAAAAGCCCAGAGGCGAAAGGTTAATGTAAGAAAAGCTGGCTAGAAATAAGCCGAGCTAAGGCCGGACATTCATAAGACTCCATGTGTGTTTATTCGGGAGCTCAGTGGTGGGTGGACCCCTCAAAGAGCAAAGAGTGAAAGAAAACAGAACAACAAATACCTGTTTCGTACTTTTCTATATAAACAAGTCAGTAATTACTATTGAATCATAATGTGCAGTTTCCTAGAGAAAACACCAAGGATGGCTGGAATATCTATCATCATCAGTACTGAAATGCAATGCCCATAACTGTCGATTAGTTAATAGAATGCTTGTTAGATATCACTGCAGTTTTATTGCCAAAGTTTTCCTATCCAAATGGTTTAGACCCCTAAGATTGTAACTACCTAGTGGTAGGCATGTTTTTTTTTTTTTTTTTGGTTTTTCGAGACAGGGTTTCTCTGTAGCTTTGGAGCTTGTCCTGGAACTAGCTCTTGTAGACCAGGCTGGCCTCGAACTCCCAGAGATCCGCCTGCCTCTGCCTCCCGAGTGCTGGGATTAAAGGCGTGCGCCACCACCGCCCGGCTGGCATGGTTTTTTAATTAAAAAAAAATTCATACAGTGGACCTGGGAAAGATGGTTCAGTGTGCAAGAGTGCTTCCTGTGTAAACAAAGGACCCAAGTTCAAATCCCTGGCACCCATATAAAAATATAGTATGTATGTAATTCCTGTAACCACAGTCCTGGGGGTGCAGACTGGCAGATCCTGGGAGTTTCTTGTCTGATGTGAAGTCCTGTCTCACAGTGACAAGCAGGAGGGCTTTATTGCCTTGTCTTCAGAGGAAGACACATGACATGCTCCTCTGGTCTCTGTGTGGGAATGCAAGGTGTCACACACGCACCCACACAGTTTGTTCAGGTTTATATTGTGTGTTTATCACATGCACCCCTGTACCTCCGCACCCCCTTTTTCTCATCCCCACACGGTCGTCATTTAGATGATTTTATTTCTACTTTTGTTTTATGCATACATGGTTTTGGGTAACTATATAAAATGTAGGAACGAACCACAAGGGAGAGAAGACGCATTAATTTTGCCTGAGACTGGCTTAATTCACTTACTGTATCTCTACTTGCATCCATTTTCCTGCAAACAGCATTACTTCATTCATCTTTATGACTGAAAAGCTCCCTCGACACCACGTACAGGTCACTTGACTTGATAAAGCAGTACAAACTAACGCCAGCTATTAAACCTTCTACTCTGCATCTATGAAACCATCTATACTAGATGTTTCCTGATTCTGGGAATGAAGAACTTCGGGCTCCGAGATACTCAATGTCTTCCATAAGGGCAAGCTTGTAAGATGGGTCCACAACTCAAGCACCTGCTGCTCCCAGGGCCTACGTGGAGTCAGTTTGACTCAGGATAAAACTAGGCATCTCAGTGTGGATCTGAATGCCTGGCTCAGCAAATGTGCGCTAGGACCCCTCCCTTCCTAGCTTTCCAGTTCTGCAACCCACTTCCACTTCCCCCACATTTGCTTACCTGCCCACTCCCTCCTCCAGAAACACACACACACACACACACACACCATCACGTACACACCCTTCCAGCTTTTTAACAACACAGTCCACACTCAAGTATGTAGGTTGCGCAATGTCAAATCTTTCTACAATCTATTTTCCTAAGCCGGGCCGGACCTTAGGACGTGCATACAAAGGTCTAAGGACAGACTCCACTAGCCCACACCGGTCCCAAGCGAATATAAATATGCAGGCTGACTTCGGCTTCGCATGATCACACACACTCCTCATACACAGCAGAGCTCGGTTCAACAGAAACCTCTCTAATCCCATTTCCTTCTCTATGCAGGAAAACACTTCAGTTATCACATGTGCCAAAGACGTTTGGCTTTGGTAGTGGAAACTGGGAAGCAATGGTAAAATGAAGTAAGAAATTCCAGGGCCAAGGTGAACGTCAGGTTCCTCCCACCCCACCCCAGAGCTAGCTCTTCGGGGAAATGTAGGCTTGCTAGTCTGACCGCCAACTGCCAAAACCTGCAGTCTCCTGCACCCACCCTGAAACCCTGCTCTGACAGGGCAGATGCACGCACCACAGGGAGCCTCATTTGCGGGGAGCGTTCCTTTGTTCTATTTTAAAGCTCGCCACAGGTCTGGCGACAGAGATTCTGTCATAAACCACGGTAAAGTGGCTGCCAAGCTTCCCTAGGGGAATCAGGACTTGCACAGCGCGCAGAAAGGCTCATGGAAAGCAGGTTTCCCAGGCGGCGGGAAGGCCTGGAAGCCATCCTTACTCACTCAAGACCAGCCGGGTCCCCGCTAGGCTGACTCTACAGGGCTCTAGGATTGGCTAGGTTCAGACTCCTCACCCAACCTGAGGCGGGAGATAGGAACTAGAGACTTGCGGGCTCTTTCCCTCCGGCTGGGGACCAGCCCCGCCCGACTGCGAACTCCCTGCAGAACGCAATTACTGCGCCTGCGCACAGTACCCAGTCCCTTGCAGCTTCTCCTGAGGCTGGGTCGCTTAGCAACACAGAGTCACAGTGGCCGCGCTCTGGAGCCCCTCTCTGAGCAAGGGTTGGTCAGTGTTCTCTCCAGACCTTCCTGGCCGCCAAGAGCCAGGCCGAAGGGGGCCATGGAGGGAGAGGAGAAGGAGCAGTAAGTCCCAGCCAGGGTTCGGCTTTCTGTTTCCCCTTCTGAAAACCATTTCCTTTCTTGCAAAATGTTAAGCGAGACCCAAGGAGGGGCTCAGCACCTATGATCCAGGCCACACACTTTATCCAAAAGGTTCCTCACGCTGCTTTCAGAAGTTGAGTGATTACAGTATTTTTTTTAATGCACCGTTTACTGAGCACATACTGTGTGCCAGGGACTTCAAGCACATCGCCTGGTAAGATTCTTGAGGCCATCTTGAAATAATCATTCCTTACACTCCACTTTTAACGCATAGACAAATTCTTTGGGCTTTGCTTTTGAAATTATCCACTCTACTCCTGTTCATCACTTCCTCTCTTTTCCTCACCAGCTTCTCAAGGATATGGGCATCACTCTGCTTCCCTACTCTCTCTGCAGACTTCTCAAGAGACAGCCTCAAAAAAAAAAAAAAAAGGTTTGGCTCAGGTCTCTGTGTGCCACCTTCAGAGATGCTGCCTTCTCTGAGAGGACTCTGCTCCCACATGCAGCAGCTCACTTGCGAATCTTCTCTGGTGATCCTTATAGTGACCCCCACACCCGGACAAGCATCCGCATCACCTAAGAATGTGCAGAAATGAAATCTCTTTGGGTCTCCTCACACCAAACACATTGAATCAGGAACTCCGGGACCCCATCAATCTCCTGCTTCACAAGGCCGTCGGGTGGTGACCTGTACCTTGGAGGTAGTACAGCCAGTAGAAGAGGTGTGATGCCAAGGATACCTGCTCCCAAAGTGGTGTTTGTGTCAGACCGGCGGCTCTTACTGTGGGCCAGCTAGAGAACTAATTGAAACAAGTCCCCAGACACAAGCCTCTGAGATTATAGGGTAAATTACACCTACAGAGCCCTGTATTTGACAAGGCCACCACTGATACCAGGGCTATTACTTCAGAGACCATGCTTCATGTCCTAAGGATGGGTACATTTCTGATACAGAGTTCTGACAGTTACAGTAGGCTCTGCTGGAATGTTCTTTCCTCAAATATCCACTTAGTTGTGCCCATTCCTCCCTTTCTTTTTTCAGTTACCCCCTTCACAATACAGTCCCCACCCTACCTAAATATGCAGTCTCTCTTCCTACATACATGCATGCCTCTTCTTCCTTACCATGTGACACAGCCTAACAGACGGTTTTATTTCTCATCTGCCGCCGCTAGATCGTAAGCCCTGTGAAGACAGGAATTTCACCTGTTTTCTTTCTGTGTATCCTCGGTGCCTCGTGCAGCACCCGGCAAGAAAAGACCTGCTGAATGATTTAGCTTTATTCTTCCTTTCTTCCTCTCAAATCCTTCACAATAGCTATTGTTCTTTGATATAAGTAAAGGAATGGAACCTTAGATATTAAATGGCAGAATTGGGATTCCAACCAAACCTAACTACTGTTTGATGTGTTTTGGGTATATTTGTTTTTGTTTTGTTTGCTATTGTTTGCATTGCTGGTATAGAACCTAGGATCTCGGGTTCATGAGTGTTTTGTTTGTATTTTCCTTGTACAAAGATGCTACTACAGAATCATGTATTTCACATTTATTTGCTATCTATAGTCATTCACACCCTGCAATGCAGTACTCAGTAAATGCGTATGCATGTAAGCCACCATCCATAGTTCTTCCCTTCAAGGATCTAATTCTAGTACAACTGTGTTGCTGGCTTACAACCAACAGATGGAGAAAACCCATGCCAAGGAGTTCACAGTGATAAATTAACTGGAAAGTCAAAAGTTTTAGATAAATCTGCATCTCTGGGAATGTACTAGAAACATCTTAGAAGATACTTTCCCTCAGCTTTTCTAAATCCTTTGCAGAGGCGTCTTCGTTATGAATCAAGGAACTGAAATCACGAAGACTCTGAATAGTGTTTTTATGTGGAGAAGAGAGAGGGTTAAAGGTGTACAGCTAAAACAAAGCCAGAATGGATAACAATTCTTGTGCATTCACCTGAAGTATGTAATCACTGAAACATAAACAGGGCACGCATCTGGGTGTCAGGCAGACAGTGATCAACCCAAATATTCCCCATTGCATGGGACTTACTGATTTGTAAGGGTATTTCTGGTTGGCGCTTGAAAACAAAGAACTAGGTGAATGCAATTTGAGTTACAGTAAAAGCCATGGAAAGATTGTACACGCCTAGAGAATCATGGGGAGGGAAATACAGGAAGTGTCTGGGGACGTAACTTTTCAGCTGCTCAGGAACTAGGAAAGAGCACTGGTAAGGAAGAGCATGAGCAGGTGCCATGAGGAGAAGAGAGAATGGAAAACAGGGGACGAAGATGCTTTGATGAGATTGAAGACATTAGCTGGTTCGCTAGCTATAATCAGGCCACCAGATTTTATTGTAAAATAAATCCATTTGAGGATTTTAATTGAAAAATGACACAACAGAAAGGATGGGCTGGCTTTGTTTTGAAGTAAGGTAGGGATATATTTTAAGAGTTGTGTTTAAGGCAAAGCAGAACTACCCATTTTTCACTGTAAATCTGGAATCATTGTTATTGTTGTTACTGTTGCTGATTTAATAATGCATAGTTGGTCTTTCTTGTTAGGCTTTCTTTGGACCACCAAATAATGTCATGGAGACTTCTTTTAATTATGAAAGCTTGGCCTTAACTTAGACTCGTTCTGAACTAGCTCCTATAGCTTATATTGACCCTCTTCTATTCATCTACATTTTGCACATGACTCTTTACCTCTCTTTTCAATACTGTGCAGCCAATTCCTTCCATGTCTTCCTGGCATATCCTGACACACCCAGATACATCATGAGTTCCTCTCTTTCCACAGAAATCACACCTATTCTCTCTCATGCAACATTTTCCCCCTTTTATTTAAATTAAAAGGAAAAGTTTTAGCTCTAACAAGTAAAAATATATACAATGATGAAGTAAGAATTACATTCATAATGTTCAGTCCATTTGTATTTGGTAAATTTGGAAAAAATACTCTATATTCTATCCTATCTTGGTGAGTCCAAAGTTGTGAATCTAAACCATTTTCTATTATAACTGGTATTACCAATCTAAAAATATATTTTTAGACATTAAAACGTTTTCTTAGATAAAACAACTTAAATCTTCATTTCTATAAGCCTTTATAAACTTTACATCTCTTGTGTAATTTTTTTGAATTTGGTAACAAAGAAGATGGCATAACTATCTAGTCTTCAACCCTCATCAAAGATCTGAGAAGGATAAAATATTACCTGAGTAAACAGGAAGTGCAGAGCAAACAAATTCTAAGACATTAGAAACAATAGATACTTCTGTATGCCTGGATAGTCATCAATGGTTTCTCTGCAATTCTGGGGCATCCATCTCTGACCTACCCACCTAGAATATCTGACAGACTTTTCTGATAAACAGGATTTTTGAAGGGCTTTCCTACTTTGTCTTGGCAAAGCTTGACAGTCATTTTCTTTTTTGTTCTGCTTATCCAATTTGAACAGAATACTGTTGGCAGTTGAGGTAAGGGTAGTTTCTTGCCCAGTGGCTATCTTTTGACACAAAAAAAGCAAATTCCATATGGAGTTATTTTGATGCCCATCATCTTCTCTGAAAGTAGATTGTTGCTGCTAAAAGCTCACATGGCTCATTGACATAAAACACCTTGTATTATTAAAACATCTTAAATGCCATATTATGTAGCTCTCTGAAGTGTTTGAAGACCACCTGTCTATCTAAAATATATCTCTGTCTGACCTTGAAAACATCCTAACGTGGCTACAAGTTTGATTATAATAGGTGACTAACTACTAACCTGTATTTCTTTATTATCCTAGATAGTTTGTAATAATAACTTTCAAGGCCTAGGAATTTACATTACATTGTTAAGTGATCTACATAGATACAATACCTTCAACAAAGTAGAAACACACATTGATTATGTTCTAACAAAAATGACCTTAAATTTGTATCAATATACAAAAATATCTTAAACAAGAGTAGAATATATATATAGTATAATAAGAATAATCTCAAATTTATATCAATATATAAAATCCATACCAATTGTAAAACATTTTAAAATATTTAAGGCTAATAATTGGGTTTTTTTTTTGGCAGGGGAGGGTTAAAATTTGATTCATTAATCTACTCTTTTATTCTATCATTTCTATATCCCCCTTTTTTCTTTTCACAAACAAGATCCCTGGATATAATCTCCCTTGTTCAGCTTATTTTCCCTGACCATTACCAATAAAAACTTGTAACCAACCCCAATAAACAATGACAAATATCTATAAACCACTGAATGACCAAAAACCATCCATCCACTTCTTGGGAATGTGGGTATCATGTTCTTAAAATAACTTCCTGCTATCTGTGGGGTAATGGCATCACTAGGGGACTCTGAGGAAATTGAAATAATGGCCAAGTCCTGGGAGAGCTAGCTATATACCCTTTGTTATCCAGTCCCTGTGTAATGGGAAAGTGTAGGGCTTACCTGAAGTCCTGGCTGGAGTAAGGCATGAAGCTGAAGCATCTCAATTAGTTACCTTGAAATTCTTCTTAGCAGTTTGCAGTCCAAAGGTGATCTTTGGGTAGTGTTTGTTAGCTTAGTGGTGCTGGCACAATCCAAGTGGAATCATTGATGTGGGGCCCCATCCTCCTTTGGAAAACTTCAAAGATGATTGTTAGAAATGATCATGGTTCACTGCAGAAAACTTAAACATTTTAAATATCACGTGCAGCAGATATCAAAGAGGTCAAAGGGCCACAATTTGTTAATTACATGCAGACTACATAAACTTAATTTCTAGTTATGTGATAGAGACTTAAACACCAAATCATGTACAAGAATTTAGATGAGGCCTTTTTCTAGAATTAGTACTCTCTATGACCATTAATATCATGACAGAAGTTTAATATGTATATATGTTTTATAAATTATGAGATAGTACTTATACCTTAAGAAAAGTGTTAAAGAGTCTAAATAAAACCAAAAGAGCATGATATTAGTGGCAATAGAATAGTCCCATAATTTTGGTTTTTCTTCTGTCCCATATCAGGTAACTCTTCTGAATGAGACAGAAATTTTGAATTTTACTTTAATAAGTATACTTGTGTTTAGAGAAGGAAAGAGCCACACTTCAACTCCAAAGCCAACTTTAATTTTTAGTTGGACTGGAACTCCAAAAGATCATTTGACTTATATGTCTGTAGAGAACAGCAGAAACAAATATTTGGAAAGATTTATAAAATTTTATCCTGTTGGCAATGTGATATACTGATAGGCCAATTTACTCTTTTTCTTGGGACATTCTTTCTAGATGATTCATCCTTTTGCTTTAGATGTCTCATTTGTCCATTGGTCTTTGGACTCCTTAGTTGCATGCATTCATTCTCCTAGAGAGACTAAAACAAAACACTGACCCAACCCTATATTTGGGGAGTTTCCTTTTTGGCAAGTTATATCTGATCAAATGAAAAACATTTGTTAGACTTGTAAGTTAATTTACATTGAACAGTCATTCTCCTTGATGAAGTATCGCCACTTCTAATCAAGAAGTCTCTCCTGTTAGAATCTATCAACTTTGATGGCATCCATATTTTCTCCCCCCCCCCAAAAAAAAACCTCTTCCCCAGTATATCACATCTTCTGGTTTCCATTCTGAGGTCAACAAATCTTTATTTTTTTTTTAAATTAATTTTTTTGAGCTATACATTTTTCTCTGTTCCCCTCCCTTCCTCTACCTGCCTTTCTACTCTCTCCCATGGTCCCCATGCTCCCAATTTACTTAGGAGATCTTGTCTTTTTCTACTTCCTATGTAGATTAGATCTATGTATGTCTCTCTTAGAGTCCTTATTGTCTAGGTTCACTAGGATTGAGAATTATAGGCTGGTTTTTTTTTGCTTTATATAATAAAGACACTTATGAGTGATTACATATGATATTTGTCTTTCTGGGTCTGGGTTACCTTACTCAATATGATGTTTTCTAGCTCCATGCATTTGCCCACAAATTTCAAGATGTCATTTTTTTCTGCTGTGTAGTAGTCCATTGTGTAAATTTACAAACATTTTTCTTAACCATTCTTTGGTCAAGGGTCATTTAGGTTGTAAACAGGTCCTGGCTGTGATAAACAATGCTGCTATGAACATAGTTGAGCACATAATCTTATGGTATGAATGAGCATTTTTTTGGTATATACCCAAAAGTGCTATTGCTGGGTCTTGAAAAAGTTCTTGCCTAATTTTCTGAGAAATCACCATGCTGATATTGAAAGGGGCTTTACCAGTTTGGACTCCCACCAGCAATACAGGAGTGTTCCCTTTACCCCACATCCATTCAACATAAGTTGTCATCGGTCTTTTTTACCTTGGCCATTTTTACAGGTGTAAGATGCAAACTCAGAGTGGTTTTGATTTGCATTTCTCTGATGGCTAAGGATGTTGAGCATTTCTTTAAATGTCTTTCAGCCATTTTAGATCCTTGATTGAGAGTTTGCTGCTTAGGTCTGTACACTATATTTTTATTGGATTATTTGTTCTTTTGGTGACCAGTTTCTTGAGTTCTTTGTATATTTTAGAGATCAGCCCTCTATCTGTTGTGGGGTTGGTGAAGATATCTTCCCGTTCTGTAGATTGCCATTTTATCCTGTTGACTATGTTTTTTGCTTTAAAAAAGATGTTTAATTTCAGAAGTTTCCATTTATCAATTTTTCTCTCACTGTCTGTGCTATTGTGGTTATATTTAGGAAGTAGTCTTTTGTGCCATGCTAATGTATTCTTCCCACTTTCTCTTCTATGATGGTCAGTGTGGCTGGATTTATTTTCAGGTCTTTGATCCATTTGAACTTGAGTTTTGTGCATGTTGATAGATATGGATCAATTTTCATTCTTCTCCATGTTGATATCCAGTTATGCCAGCACCACTTGTTGAACATGCTTTCTTTTTTCCATTTTGTATTTTTTGCTTTTTTATCAAAAATCAGGTGTTTGTAGGTGTGTGGATTAATATCTGTGTCTTTGATTTTGTTCCATTGGCCCTCCTATCTGTTCTTATGGCAATACCAGGCTGTTTTCAGTACTGTAGCTCTGTAGTAGAGTTTGAAGTCAGGATTGTGATGCCTCCAGAAGTTCCTTTATTGTACAGAATTGTTTTGGCTATCCTGGGTTTTTTGCTTTTCCATATTAGGTTGAGTACTGTTCTTTCAAGGTCTGTGAAGAATTTTGCTGGTATTTTGATGGGCATTGTATTGAATCTGTGGATTGTTTTTTGTAAGATTGCAATTTTTGCTATGTTAATTCTACATACCCAAGAGTATGGGAGGTCTTTCCATTTTCTTGTGTCTTCTTCAATCCCCCCTCCCCCCCAAAGATTTAAAGTTCTTGTCAAATAGGTCTTTCACTTGTTTGGTTAGAGTTACTCCGAGATATTTTATGCTATTTGTGGCTATTGTGAAGGGTGATGTTTCTCTGAGTTCTTTCTCAGCCCACTTATCATCTATGTATAAAAGGGCTACTGAATTTTTTTAGTTAATCTCGTGTCCTGCTACATTATTGAAAGTGTTTATAAGTCGTAGGAGCTCCTTGGTAGAATATTTGGAGTCACTTATGTAAACTATCATATCATCAGCAAATAGTACTTTTCTGATTTGCATCCCCTTGATTTCCTTTTGTTGTTTTATTACTCTAGCTAGAACCTCAAGAACTATATTGAATAGACCTGGAGAGAGAAAACAACCTTGTCTTGTTCCTGATTGCAGTGCGATCACTGTGAGTTTCTCTCCATTTAGTTTGATGTTGGCTATTGGCTTGCTGTATATTGCCTTTATTATGTTTAGGTATGTTCCTTGTATCACTGCTCTCTCCAAGACCTTTATCATGAAGGGATGTTGTATTTTGATGAAGGCTTTTTCAGCATCTAATGAGATGATGATGTGGTTTTTATTTTTCAGTTTGTTTATATGATGTATTACATTGACAGATTTTTGTATGTTGAACCACTCCTGCATCTTTGGGATGAAGCTGACTTGATCTTGGTGGATGAGCTTTCTGGTGTGTTCTTGAATTTGATTTGTCAGTATTTTATTTAGTATTTTGGCATCAATGTTCATGAGTGAGATTGGTCTATAATTCTCTTTCTTAGTAATTCTTTATGTGGTTTGGGTATCGGGGTAATTGTTGCCTAATAAAAAGAGTTTGGCAATGTACCTTTTGTTTCTATTGTGTGGAACAATTTGAGGAGTATTGGTATTAGTTCTTTGAAAATCTTACAGAATTCTGAGCTGAAACCATCTGGTCCTGGAATTTTTTTTTAGTTGGGAGACTTTTGATGACTGTTTCTATTTCTTTAGCAAATATAGGTCTATTTTACTTACTTATCTGGTCTTGATTTAATCCCCCCTCAGCAGTTAGTCTTCTTCTTTCCGTATCTACAACAACTCTTCTGCCATTTTTTCATCTTAGCTCTTCTGTCATTTTATTTTTATTCTTATTAGAGTAAGATGATATCTCAAAGTAGTTTTAATTGTCTAAGGGTGTTGAACTGTTTTTGGAAACGTTCCTTAGTCATTTGTATTCCATCTTTTGAAAATTGTTTACTTCCATGTCTTATTTTTATTAGGTTATTTATTTTCTTAATGTTTAGCTCTTTCAGTTTTTCAGTCTTCTAGATAGTAATCCGTTGTGAGATATGTAGCTTCTAAAGACTTTGCCCCATTCTGTTAGCTGTTTCTTCACTTGAATGATGATGTCCTTTGTTGAATAGAAGCATTTTTGTTTCATGCCCAGTTTGTCTATCCCTCTTCTGTTAAGAAAGTCCTTTCCTGTCCTGGTAAATTCAGACCTATTGCTTACTTTCTCTTCTATCAGATTCAGGCTACTAGGTCTTAAGTTATTGTACTTGATTCATTTGGAGGTGAGTTTTGTGCAGGGTGGGAGATAAGTATCTAGT
This sequence comes from Microtus ochrogaster, assembly GCF_000317375.1. Lineage (NCBI taxonomy): Eukaryota > Metazoa > Chordata > Mammalia > Rodentia > Cricetidae > Microtus > Microtus ochrogaster. Next base: position 6,407,394 of record NC_022027.1, on the reverse strand, counting down.
TTTCTTCTATATGTTGCTATCCAATTTTACCAGCACAACTTTTTGATGGTGCTACCTTTTCTTTAGGGTGTAACTTTGGCCTCTTTGTGGACTTATTGTGTGGATTTATACTGGGGTCCTCAATCCTATTTCATTGATCATGTCTGTTTTTATAACAGTGATATGCTATTTTTGTTACTATAGTTCTATAGCATATGATACCTCCAGCAGTTCTTCTATTGCTTAGAATTGTTTTTACTGTTGTATGTGTGTATGTGTGTGTTTGTGCATCTGTGACTGTGTCTATATCTCTGTGTGTGTATGGTCATATAAATTTTAAGATTAATTTTTCAATTTCTCTGAAGAATTGTGTTGAAATTTTGATAGAGGTTGCATTTAACCTATAAATTGCTTTTGATATGGTAGCAATTTTTACACTATTAATCCTGCCAATCCATGAACATGGGATATCTTTCCATCTTCTTTAGTTTCTTTCTTCAATCTCTTCAATATCTTAAATACAACTCTCTTACTCCCTTAGATTTGTTCATATGTATTATTCTATACACATGCACACACTGTAAGTGATTAGAATTGCTTCTCAGTGCATACTGAGAAAGAAATACTTAGGGTCTTTCTTGTATAGGATCAGATCTTCAAATAAGCCTACTTTGACTTCTTTCTTTCACATCACCCTCCTTCACATGTATTATTGCTCTAGCTAAGACTTCAAGCCCTATGCTCAACAGGGATGATGAGATGTCATCCTTGTCATGTGCTTGATGTTAGTGGCAATGCTTTGTGTTTATCTCTAACTTGATGTTGGGTGGCTTGTTCCCTTTAATAAGTTGAGATATATCCTCTATATCCATAGATTCTCCAAAACTTTGGTCATGAAGGGACTTGAATGTTGTCAAAGACCTTTTCTAAGTCCAATAAGGTGATCATGTGGTTTTTGTCCTTAGGTCATTTTATGTGGTAGATTACATGTATTTGTTTATTTTTATTTTTTACTTTTTTTTTAAAAAAAAGGTCTTACTATGTATTTCTAGTTGGCTTTTAACTCACTATGAAGACTAGACTGCTCTCAAACTCAGAGACCTGCCTACCTCTGCCTTCCTAAAATCATGTGCTGCCATGCCTGGCTCATATTATATTTATTGATTTATGCATTTGAACCACACCTCCATCTCTGGAATGAAGCCAACTTGATCATGGTAGATAATCTTTTTGATGTGCTTTTGAATTCTGTTGCAAAAATATTTTATTGAGAATTTTTATTTTTGTGTCTGTGTTCATCAGATTGGCCTATAATTTCTTTCTTTTTTTGTTAAATCTTTGTCTGCTCTTTTTGTCTTTTTGTGTAAGAGCAATGTCGGCTTAAAAATAGAATTTAGAATTGTTCTTTCCTTTTCTATTTTACAGAATAATTTAGGGGGTGTTAGTGTCAGCTCAAGAAGTTCTGGTGGACTTTTGAGCTATATGCAGATATTACTGGGTTTTGTTATTAGGGGGGAATCTATATTACTGCTTTTATCTCATTGGTTGTTATGGGTCTATTTAAATTATTTGCTCCATTTTATTTAACTTTGGTAGGTCACATATGTCTAGACTTCATCTATTTCTTTTAGATTTTCATGTTTAGTGGCATATAGGTTTTTAAAGCATGTCTTTATGATTATTTGAATTTCCTTTATCAGTTGCAATGTTTATAGTCTCCTTGTCATATGTTAGTATAGTTATGCCTGCTCGTACTCAGTTTCATTTGCTAGGATTGCCCTTTGCCAAGCTTTTACCATAAAGTGGTGTCTTAAGGTTTCTATTGCTATGAAGAGACACCATGATTGTGGCAGCTTTTAGAACAGAAAACATTTAATTGAGGTGGCTCACTTACAGTTTCAGAGGTTCTGTTTATTATCGTCATGGTGGGGAGCATGGCAGTGTGCAGACAGGTGTGGTGCTGGCTTCCTCTTGATCAGAAGGCAACAGAAAATGGTCTCAAGGTCACAATGAGCAAACTTCAGCAAAAGAAACTCAAAGCCTGCCACCACAGTGATACACTTCCTCCAACAAGGTCACACCTACTCCAATAAGGCCACACCTCCTAACAGTGCCACTCCTTCGACTTTATGGGGACCAATTACATTCAAACTACCATAGGTGAGATGTGCTTTTTAGAGGCAAAAAAGATGGACCCTGTTTTTTGTTTTGTTTTGTTTTGTTTTTTTTAATTTTTCTAGACAGGGTTTCTCTGTAGCTTTGTTGGTTCTTGTCCTGGAACTAGTTCTTGTAGACCAGGCTGGCCTCGAACTCACAGAGATCCGCCTGCCTCTGCCTCCCGAGTGCTGGGATTAAAGGCGTGCTCCACCACCGCCCGGCTTGGACCCTGTTTTTTAATCTAGTCTGTTAGTCTGTATTTTTGGGAGGGGGGTGGTAGATTAAATATGACTGGTAATTTTTCTGGGTATTATACTCTGGGATGGCATCTGTAGTCCTTCAGGACGTATAGCACATTAGTCTAGGGTCCGTTTGGCTTTGGAAGTCTCTACTGAAAAGTCCATTGTTATTCTAGTGCCAATGCTTTTATCAGCAAGTGCCTTTCCTCTCTTGCCACTTTAATGCACTTTCTTTGTCTTGTGTATTTGGTGTTTTATTATGTGACACAAAGGCTTTCTTTCTTGGTCCTGTCTAGTTGGTGTTCTTTATCCCTCTTTTACCTTAATAAGCATCTTTTTTTTTCATAAAGTTAGTAACTTTTTCATGATTTTGTTGAAATGTTTTCTGTGCCTCTGTACTGAGACTTTTCTCATTCTTCTACACCCACAGTTCTCTACTTGTGGGTTTCAAGTCTCTGGGAGGGAGCAGTGTCAAATGCCTCTTTCAAGGGGTTGCCTAAGACCATTGGAAAACACAGATATTTACATTACAATTCATAACAATAGCAACATCACAGTTATGAAGTAGCAATGAAAATAATTTTAAGGTTGGGGATCGCTACAGCATAAGGGACTGTCTTAAAGGGTCGCAGCATAAGAAGGTTGAGAATCACCTATTATTCGTACCTTTGCCTTTTTATAGAGTGACCCAGAGATTCTGCATGTTGGGCTCAACATTTTTTTAGACTGAATGTGTTCCTCTACCGTGTCTTCAAGATCTGATATTCTCTCTTCCATGTGGTCCATAAGTTAAGCTTAACTCTGAGTTTTTTGTTTGACTTCTTGAGTTTTTCATGTCGTTTTATTTAAGCTTATTATTCTCTTTTCATATCTTGAATTGTTTTCATGATTATTCAAGATGTTTGTGCTTCCTAGACTTCATTCAGGCATTTACTCACATGTTCTTTGAGTTCCTTGGACATATTTATAATTGCAATTTTGAAATTATTACCTTGTGCACCAGCCAAGTTGATTTTCTTGGGGATCATTGTGCTATGGGTTCTAATCTCTAGAAGAGACATATCATCTTGGTTTTTCCATGTTGTTTGTATGTTTGCAATAGGAGTGAGGTATCTGGAATTTAGTCACTGCTGGTATTTCTTGATATGGATATGTGGTCACTCTTGAGTGGGTATTTGAATCTTTGTTTGTTGTTACCCCAGTTTGTCAGGTTGTGCACCAACTCAATGTTTCTTGGTGTTCAGTCTTGGGACCCTGTGTGTTCATGTACAAATGGAGTGTCAGAAGTGACCTCAATTCAATTAGGCATAGGCACAACTTCTCAGCCTAGGAGAAGTTTAAAAGACTCTTGCTGCTGATCTGTGGGTGTCTATGGAGGGATTATAGGGTTTTTCAAGTGGCCCTTGAATGTCAGAGGATGGAGTCACAATGAAAGTGGAGGTGCTCCATGGGGACAGAGCACAGAATGCCACACCATCCTCAGATAGAGGTGGGTGAGGTTGAATCCAGCCAAAGTCCTAAGCACACTTGGCCTACACTGAGGGCGTTCTCTTTCTCCTCAAATATCCTCCTGCTCCCGTAGCCCCCAAATGCAGCTGCTTGCAGACTTATCTCTAGCTCAGTTTGATTTCCTTCTCCTCTTATGCATCTTCCTTATGTTTCCAAGATTTAAGCTTGTCTCCCTCTCATTTTTCATCCAGACTCTAATGGTCCTTGAACTTTAAAGAGTTTTTCTCCCATGGTCTATGAAATATTTTAAGTATATCTTTAATATTTTTCTTGCAAAATTTTTTTGAGATGGTAGCTTTAGCTGGCCTGGATCTTGTTGGTTGTGTAGACCAGGCTGGCCTTGAACTCACAGAGATCCACCTCTCTCTGCCTGTGCTGGAATAACAAGTATGTGCTACCTCATCTAGTCTAAAAGTATCAGAAGCAAAGAATACTGAGATTGAAATGATTGTTTCACCTGCACAGAGGTATTTTCTCAAAAGTAGAAAGACATTTGGTGATATGTTTTCCAAATGTGCTTTTAAAATTAAGTCCAGATGCTTGAACTATCTAAGTATAAACCATGAAAGGCAGCTCTTAACATAGAAACTTTTTAGTTTCATCTATCTATCTATCTATCTATCTATCTATCTATCTATCTATCTATCTGTCATCCAGCTATCTATCTCTCAATCATATCTCTCAATCTATCATCTACCTATCATCTATCAAACATCTATCTATCTCTCAGTCATCTATCAATCTATATTCTACCATCCATCATCTATCTAACTATCAATTGTCTGTCTGTCTGTCTTCTGTGTGTTGTATATACATGTCAGGGTGGGCTAAAGGTGCCAATGTTGGATTGGAAGTCAGAGGAGGATGCTGGTGCTCATTCTACCGTTCTCTGCCTTATCGCTTGAGAAAATTCTCTCACTGAACCTGGATATAGCGTGACTGCCAGCAAGCCCCATGATCCTCCCACCTCTATCTTCCACAGCCTGAGGGCTGCAGAAGCTTGCATACTCTTTTTACATGCGTGCTGAGACTTGAACTCAGGTACGTGTAAGGCAAGTGCTCCCACCTGCTCCTGCCCCTTCAGCTGTCACCCCAGTTCAATAATAAAGCTTTTAAGGGTGTGTTCAGATTAGCATGACACCTATCCCATGCATGGATACTCCAAACACGACCTATAGCACAATCAAGTCAGTACTCTACTCGGAGAAAAGGAGAGTTTGCTCACTATGCTAGTATGCCCTGGTGAATAATCACTATTAACTAGATCCCTCTATTCCCTACATGATTTAGAGTGAGAAGATACTCCCATGTCAAATTTTAATAGCATAGCCTAGCAAAACCATTGCTAAAATCTAAATTGTCTTTACTAATGCTTGAAATATACTTAGATTTTTATCTTTTAATTGTTTGCAACTAATGAGATGCTTATTGTGATAAATAATTTACTACTCAATCATGTTTTTCAGACAGCATAAACTAGAAGATGCTGGTATAGCAGGCATAACTGAAAAAAAAGAAGAAATCAAACCTGAAAAAAGTCCTGGAAAAAGCACACAACACTCAAAACCATGTGTGGACAGAAGACGTGTCAATTACGCCAAGTTCATTCACACAAATGCAAGGACGTACAACGAGCCAGTTCCCTACATTGACAGCAAAGGGCCGGCGAAGCAGGTTGGACAGACGTTTGCTGTGTGCAGATAGGGTTAGACTCGAAAGCTGCTATGCGGGACAGTTTGATCCCCGTCTGTTTGAAGGACATGACGCATGGCAGCATAGTGCTGCTGTAACCAGTGGTTAAAGCAGCAGCCTGGAGCGCTTCCGACAGAGATTATTTGTGTATCTGGGAAGACTCCAACCAGTCACGTTCCGAGAGCTTCACACTGTAGCACGCAGTGCTCCTTGAGCGCTGCTGAGAAGCGTTCTGTAGGGTCGTGTTTGTGACGTGTGCTAACAGCACTCCCGTGCTCTTCGGAAATTCAGGCGTCCTACAAGAGTGCCTTCCACTTATTGGATGCACACGTTAGCTGACAGACATTCGTGCTTCTAATTGTGTAATCACCATCCTGTAATCATGTCTTCTCCATGTGTACCTATATGGGCTTTTTTCAACTTTGTGGTGTCACAAAGTAAATATTTTAGAAAAAATAATTGCTAGGAATAAGCTCAATTTTATGTAAAGTATATTCCTTAATCTGTACAACAACTTCTAAGAGACATTATTGAAAACGTTTTACAGATGATCCTCCAGTGTGGTTACAAACCCAGCAGCATTCTTTGTGGCCCAGGACTACTGGCCAAGCCAAGCGCCTCCCACTCTATATACCCTAGGTACATTTTTTTTTTTTACTTTTTTTTTTTTTTTTTTTTTTTTTTTCGAGACAGGGTTTCTCTGTGGTTTTGGAGCCTGTCCTGGAACTGGCTCTTGAAGACCAGACTGGTCTCGAACTCACAGAGATCCGCCTGCCTCTGCCTCCCGAGTGCTGGGATTAAAGGCGTGCGCCACCACCGCCCGGCTGGTACATTATTTTTTAAGTCGGGGTTGTTGAAGGGTAGTTTGTTGTATTTGTCTCCTATTGTTGTGGTTATCCATTACAAGCCTCAATACCAGCTTTAAGCCACGCGGATCTACTTCCAGGCTGTCCTGAGTTTGGAAGTCCCAAGTCAGCCGGTCTCACTGACTCCTTGTAGGGCTCCGAAGGGAGACTCTGTTCCTTGCCTTCCCCAGCTTTTATACCTCGGCTCACTGCACTTGCCTCTTCAGAGCATCATAGCCAAGCCTGTCCTCCTGACGGCTATCCCACCTTCGTCTTTGGAGGACCTGTGGGATAACCGTGGCTCACCCAATACTCCAGAGTAGTCCCTCACCTCAAAACTTCTGCTGGCAACGAGTGCCGTTTGCAGCGCGAGGCAACCACTCACAAGTTCAGAGATTCAAGCAGGAATGGATTTGGCTGATCAGAGGAACGCTTTTCTGATCACGTGCTTACACTGTAGCTCTCATGCACTCTAATGTGGAAGACATGTTACCCCTCATGTACAGTTTGTGGCTTTAAAAAAGATCATCCCAGAAAAAAAAAAAGCAGTTCCAGTTTGTCCACACACTCCGTTCTCGCTCGTCCACCCTCTCTCTGCCACTCTGTTCTTTCCGACTCTGGGCAAATAAGCTCCGACCTCCTTATCTGTAGAGCAAAGATAGCAATTGTGTCTTCTAGTAGGAGGCTGCTTGTTTGTTTTCCTGGCCGCCCAGACTCCTGAAATAATCACACAGAAACTGTATTATTTAAATCACTGATTGGCCAATCACTTAAGCGTATTGCTAGCTAATTCTTACATCTAATATTAACCCATTTCCAGTATTTTATATTTTATCACGAGGTTTGTGGCCTACCTGCAAACATGTCTGTCTCTGGCAGTGGCTCCATGGCTTCTCCCTCTCTCTACCTCCTTTTTCCCAGCATACAGTTTAGTTTTCCCTACCTAGCTCTACTCTTTTGCCCTATCACAGGCCAAGACAGTTTCTTTATTAACCAATACAGAGGGGACTCCCACATCAATCTCTCAGAGGGATTTTGTGAGGATTTGTTGTGAAATGACACACAGACACACATCTTCTGGCCCTGGACAGGGAACCCGTGACAAACCGAAGTGCAGACACCACCAAGGTCTCACTTAGAGAACCAATGCGTTTTACTGGGGTTGCTTCCAGGAGTGTAGGTGACGGGTTATTTCCTGGAGCAGAAATGACCCAAAGGCAGCTTCGTCTGCAGGGTCCACCCCAGTATGGCTCACAGTTCCCAAAGCCGGGAAACTGGAGCACAGTGTGTAGCCTGCAGGCAGCTTAGCAGATTGGAGAGAGGCCTGTCCGGGTTACTCTGCTCTAACCCTCTTCCAGGCAGTTCGGCTGGTTTCTGCTTCCTCCAGGCTACTGGTCTGGTCTGAGTATTTTTTTTTCCAACTCAGTTTCCTTCCTTCTGAGAGGGACTCTTAGCTGTCTTCATTACTTATTCTTGGTGTATTACTTACGCTAGGGAGGGACTAGTCAGTGCTGTCAGTTTCAGAGACTTTCTGAAGCCATTTTTTTAATTTATTTATTTATTAAGGATTTCTGCCTCCTCTCCACCACCGCCTCCCATTTCCCTCCCCCTCCCCTGATCAAGTCCCTCTCCCTCATCAGCTTGAAGAGCAATCAGGGTTCCCTGACCTGTGGGAAGTCCAAGGAACCCCCACCTCCATCCAGGTTTAGTAAGTTGAGCATCCAAACTGCCTAGGCTCCCCCAAAGCCAGTATGTGCAGTAGGATCAAAAACCCATTGCCATTGTTCTTGAGTTCTCAGTAGTCTTCATTGTCCGCTATGTAAGTCCGGTTTTATCCCATGCTTTTTCAGACCCAGGCTAGCTGGTCTTGGTGAATTCCCGAAAGATCATCGAAGCCATTTTGAGTTACTTATCTTCCCATTTAAAGAGCTTCCTATAGGATGGAATGTTTGAATCTGTGTGGAAACTACTACACAACAGTTAAAGTCGATACTTTGGTTAACCCCCTTTCTAGATGCTGGGGATTCAGCAGTGAGCCAAATAAATAGGGGAAACGCCCTGACCTTGGGCTGCTTATACCCTAATGGAGGAATGAGCCATAGTAAATTAAGTAGGATGCTGGCTGGCCTGGGCTGGCAAGAGATACAGAAGGCCTGCTGGCGGGAGAATTGCAATTGTGTTTCTCTTTTAATTTTATTACTCTGTGTGTGTGTGTGTGTGTGTGTGTGTGTGTGTGTGTGTGTGTGTGTGTGTTACAAGAGTCTATTTTCTTCTTCCATTGAGTCCTATGGGAGCAACCTCAGGTCGTCAGACTTAGTGGCAGGCGCCTTTCCTGCTCAGCCATCTTGTTGACCCAGAGCTGTGTTTTTAAATGGGTGATCAGAAAAAGTCTCAAGAAGGTTTTTAGTGAGGAAATGGCCACCATATAGACCATCCATGATACACAAAGGAAGCCTGGACTAAGCAATTGTTCTTGGGGGCAGAGTCTGATCTGCACAATCCCGGGACTGCAGGGCCGACTGTATCCTACCGACAGCTGCGTTCTGTCGTAGGAGCCCTAGCAGTGTGGAGTGGCAGAAGTTCATCGTCTCGGCTGCTGAGTGAGAATACTGCACTTTCCCATGTGTGTGTTTTCCAGCAGGCCATTTGTGGAGGGAAGTGTGCCGTCTGAGTGGTCTCAGACCCCTCACCTTGTTCCACGTCTTCTTCCTCTCTGGCTAGGTGGAGTTCTGCTCCTACATCATATGTAATGGAAACTGTCTGGGGGACCCTCCATACTGAGGCCATCTACTGTCCCTATGTTAGCAGGGACTGAGTGCTAGCTCAGCGTTGAATCTAACTCACCCCCAACACACACACACACACACACACACACACACACACAGTGCAGACACCAGGGGAACAAAGCTGGGTCAGAAAATAGAAAGAAAAAGAGAAGCTTAAAAAACAAATCTCAAATAATTTATTCTAGCCTGCAGGTACTGTGGAGAACCCCACAGATGTTAGGTTGGGCTATCAGCACAGCTACTGGTAAGAACCGGGCAAAGCGAGTCTGAAATGGAGCCAATCATAGAGGGGGGGCGGGGGCGGCATCACAGGTACAGAGGGATTGGCTACACAGGGAAGGGATGTTCATGTTTCAAAACAAAAACAAGAGCAACAATGAACTTGCGAATGCCCCAATTTCCAAGAACTTAAAGAAGACTCATTTTACTTCACAAGTATGTAAACTTCGTTCTTCACTCAAGATGACATTTCTTTTAAAATGTAGTGCAATTAAAATATAGTAATGCTGACTTTAAAATAAAATTAAGCTGCCTGAATATTTTAACTGCTATCTAATGGTATGGTAGAACACTTAGATCTCAGCACCGACTGCTTGATTATATGTTTGGCTGGTTAGTTTGGTAGGACCCTGATGTAGGGTAGTGTCTCCCTATGTAGATAGCCCAAAGTGTTGAACCTGAAATCCTCCTGCCTCAGACTCCTGAGTGCTGCAGCTGTGTGTTACCACACCTGGCACTTAGTTTTATTGGTTTATATGTGTGCGTGTGTAATTTCTACCTAAAGACATAAAATTATGGGTGCTAGGAGGAGGGAAACTGGTTTGCTGCTGCTGTTTGTTTTGCTTTTTCTTTAAAGCTAGTCTAACAACGGGAAAACTCTATTTTTAATTTCTATTTTAAACATTGGCACTTTCAGGCAGACTGCCCTGGCTTGCTGTTCCCCAAAGTGTAGTTTTCAGAACACTAGTTCTTGCTTGAAAAGAAAAATACTTTTCCAAAGTGAAGTCAAAGGTTTATTTTTAATACCCTTTTTAGAGAGTCATAGTTCTCACTAGCAAATAAAAGTTCTGAGAAATCCTGTGATAAGCATGTTTGAATCTTCTTGAAAATGTTCACCCTTTCCCAGATAGTTTTATCTACGGGAACTCCTTCTGTGTAACGCCTATCAATAAACACATCAGAGAACTGGCGTTCCACAGAACACAACTTAGAAGCGACTGTTACAGGAGACATTAAGAGTTGCTTTTAAAAAGCTGTTTTCCCACCTCCCTGGTATCTGCTGTTTGAGAAGATTGTGACTCCTATGACCTTGGCTGCCTAGTGTTTGTGATAAAACTTATATTTTTTTAAAGACACAGAGTTCTATAATTAAATTCCATGGTCTCTGTAAAGTTTTGTCAGAAATCCATATCCTTAAGAATTCCCAGAATGTGAAGGTGGTGGTGGTAGTGATGGTGGTGGTAGTGATGGTGGTGGTGGTGGTGATGGCAGTGGTGGCAATGGTGGCTGCAGTGGTGGTAATGGTGGTGGTGGTGGTGGTGG
>NC_022027.1:6345856-6396442 GCF_000317375.1 Microtus ochrogaster | reverse complement strand
GTGGTGGTGGTGGTGGTGGTGATGGCAGTGGTGGCAATGGTGGTGGTGGTGGTGGTGATTATGATGGTGACAGTGGTGGTGGTGGTGGTGGTGGTGGTGGTGGTGATGGCAGTGGTGGCAATGGTGGTGATGGTGGTGGTGGTGATTGTGGTGGTGGTGATGGCAGTGTGGCAATGGTGGCGGCAGTGGTGGTGGTAATGGTGGTGATGGTGATGGTTGTGATGGTGACAGTGGTGGTGATGGTGGTGGTGGTGATGGAGGTGGTGGAGGTGGTTTTGTTGTTTCGGACAGGAAATTACTATGTAGCTCTGGCTGACTGCCTGGCCATGAACTCACAGAGATCTGCTCTGCCTCCCGAGTGCTGGGATTAAAGGTGTGTATCACAACAACCTGGCTACCTGGCTCTGTCACCACCTGTGGTCTTAGCCAGGAAGCCACGACTGCAAATATGATTCTAGGCCTACAACCTCTTGCATTCACTGAACTGGTTTCTCTAGAATGTTCTTCTTGTGTTTACCACTTATTGTCTGAGGAATATCCCATGATTTACCAAGGGAATGGAAGATAGTGATGTCTATGAAAACATATCTGAAAGCTTGTGGATAATACATAATATATTAACATATATATATAATATACACTATTTTCTAATAGTAGGCTCCTTGAGCTGACTTCTAAATGTGACCATTGGATTCAGATGGCAACAATCATATTTTTCCAGGGTCAGAAGGTTGTAGAGATCTTTATCATCAAGAATATGTCAGTATTTCCCCAAAATGGAGCCCCAGATACTAGCATCCTGGGGCTTAAGAGAGATAGGCCTTAGACTATCTTTTTAACTTCCTGTTAGAGCTCAGAGCTTCAAATGGGGAACAACTCTCTTAGGCAGTGCCCGCTTTACAATCTGTAAAACATGGTCTGCCCTCCAAGGCCTAGACAAACCATCACACTCTGCAACATTTCCCAGGTACGTTTATTTTGCCATAAAATAATTGCCAAAGCCAATCAGTGCATCGTTAGAGTGGGCGCGGAGCACTGACCTTTTCTCTTAACCTTTCGCCTGAGAATGAGGCAAGATGGCAGGGAGCCTCTATTTCCTTAATCTCTGGCCTCCTGTGAGAAAACACCACAATCAAAAGGCATGCACACATGCACAGGTGCATACATGTTCTCATGACCATGCTTTGCAGGTATGGGGAAGAGGGTCCAAAACAGGAAAGTAAAGAGGGTGCCCCTGAAGAGAAGCTGCATCTAGTGTCCAACAGTCTTGAAAGCACTCCAACTACAGAGTCCTCATTCACCAATCAGACATTAGGAAAAGGTGCTCATTATTTCCTTTACATCTGTGAAATTAGATGGTTTTGATAAAATTCTTAAGGAATTTTACTTAAAGGTGAACCCAAAATCTCTGCTTGCATTATGTTCTAGGGATAAAAATGGAGGTCCAGAAATGCCCTAATGGTTCATTTGCCCAGAGTCAATTTTCCAGTTACCTGAGTATTAGAAAAATAAGTTTCTGCTCACCCAAAGTAGATTATATAAGTATCTGTCTTATGATCTTTTTATAGGAAAACTTGCTTGGGGTAGTTACAGTTATAGGTTCAAAGTATGTCTCTTCTAAAATGTGTGTAGAAATTTAAATGTCACGGTCAGGGCTGAAGGTGAGACCTAGGCCTCAAAGGTCTCCATGGGTTGACTCTGTTCTGTCATGAAGGGCAACGCTAGCCTTCTCAGCCTCTCTTTCACCTGGCTGCCTTCTTGTACTTCTTAGGCTCCAGAACTGAAAGCCAATAAACGTACTTACATTATAAAGTACCCCATCCATGGTGGTCCGGCTACACAGACTAAGACCCTTAGTGCTTTGAGATGATGTGCGTAACCTGGGTTTATCTGCTTTAGCCTTCCACGTGTTGGGAATAGCGCAGAGCTCAGAACTGAGGGCACGTGCCTTCCACGTGTTGGGAATAGCGCAGAGCTCAGAACTGAGGGCACGTGCCTTCCACGTGTTGGGAATAGTGCAGAGCTCAGAACTGAGGGCACGTGCCTTCCACGTGTTGGGAATAGCGCAGAGCTCAGAACTGAGGGCACGTGCTAGTCAGCTGGCAGCTGCTGACTACTGCTGTACCTGGAGGTGCTTCTTAACCTCTCTGTCCTTTCTCATCTGTAAAGGGATGTGTCCGCCTCAGAATTGTGCTGAAAGTCAGTAAAGTAAGGCATATCCATTCTAGAATTTGGGCATAACAAGTGTTGTCATAATTATGGGTTGGAGGAGAAAGCAGGAAATCCGAGACTAGCAGCAAATGACTATTTTTAACCAGATAGTGAGCAGACACCATCTGCTTGTAATCTGTTCTAGAGTATTCTTGAGGTCTAAACTAAGTAGTCTTAACTTCAAACTCCATGTTTCAGCTCATCCTGGAAATATTGACTTGAGTCAGTTTCAGCCTATTGTCCTGATTTTCCGAGGCCCCCAGTTTCTTTGAAACATGTTGACAATTGTCCACCATTTCAGCACTCTTGGCTGCAAGCTGCTGGCCAAAACCTGGTACTGATTTAAGAAACGGAGATCTGCTTCCCGTGGCCCTCTTCTGCTCTCGATCCCCTGGTACATGTGCACCCCACCTTTCCCGGTCTAAGAAGGCCTAACAAACCACCTGGAGCTCGTAGCTCCGACTCTGGTCACAACAGTGCTCCCTTCCATGTTGTTGTACTTGCTTCCCACCCCAACCCCAAAATAATATTTTTGTTGTCTTTGTCATTTTCACGATTTTACTCTATTTCTAAACTCTGAACAGTGTCTGTCAAGTTGACCCCATTAGACGTTACCCTGAATATGTACGTCTTACATACATGCTTGTCTTTTTAGAAGCTAAACTGATTTGAGAGTGGACTCCTGTGCAGCTACACGGGATGGGCCTAGGAATGCCTCTCCCTTTGTATCGGGGGAGGCTTGATTGTCAGAACTAATTATTGTAATCACATATTCATTCCTCTTAAATCATATGGTAGACATTTTTACTATAGATTCATAGCTGATTTTTAAAGACATTTATCTTCATTATTTGGGTGTGTGAACAGGTTGGTATGGGACAGCGCACGTGGCCTTCAGGAGCCAGTTCTATCTCTCCGCTGTGGGTTCTGGGGGTCAAACTCAGCCTACCAGGGTGGCTTGGTTCTGTCACTGTGACAAATCACAACCAAAAGTGACTTATGAATGAGTGTGGGTTGTTTGTTTGTTTTGTGTGGGTTGTTTTTTGTTTTGAGGGGTTTTTTTGGCTTATGGCTCCAGAGCGATAAGAGCCTATTGTGAGTCAGGAAGCAGGGCAGCAAGGGGCAGGAATGAAGTTGAGAGCCCACATCCCCAAAGGCAAGAGCAAAGCAGAGAAAGCAAAGAGGAAGAAAAAAGAGGCTTTAAACTCAAAGGTGCTCCAGCAAGGCAGCCCCACCCAAAACTTCCCAAACAGCACCACCACTGCCACCCGTGGCAAGTGTTCTCTTCCTGCTTAGCCCTCTCACAAGTCCAACATTTAATTCTTAAATCTAAGATCACATTGAGCCCTAATCAGATCCCAAACTTCCAGGCATGGGGTTGCCTTCAAGGCCTCTCTTCCTCCATCGAGCAGGTTTAGTGTTTTCGTCAGAGGGGACCAGCCATTCATTTTGCTCTCAGTTTCTGAGGGTTGAATGATCCCGGATGCTAGGAACCCATTGGTTCTCTCTTCTACGCAGCGGTTAGTACTAACATTTCAGAAACATTGGAGATTGTTTCCCTTAGGGCAGTTTTTTTTAGTACAAAAATACATGCTTATGAATTATAAATCGGTGTGAGTTGTGTTCAGAATTGTGACGTGAAATAGAAGAGAGAGATGAGATAAGACGAACGTCCTACAATAATCATAACAAAAATTCTATGATTCACTTTCATACATGTGTGACGTTATATAGTTTTGTAGGATTTAACATGTATTCCATTATGTGGGGAGGGTTATGGACTAACAACTTTGTAAAATATTATTTTAGACAATACATCAGAATAGTACATAATTTTTAGATTAAATCATGTTTAACATATGTGTGTAGTCTATACATAAAACATAAATATAAGAAATAAAAAGAAATAGAACTACTGTGTTCATTGTTATGACTTTATTACTAGAAGGTAGTGTAGTAATTGGGCAGATATATTTCAGTTAAAATATGTCACTGTTTTTAGATACCATTTCCAACCTCGTACCCCTGTGAAAACATTAACTTCTGTATTTAGGAATCCCGGAGACAGTCTTAGTAGAGTGCTTGCTGTGGTACCATGAGCTTGGATCCCCAAGATGGACATGCCTGTACTCCCAGCAGCGGGGGCAAGGATGGGAAAGGCATGGGAGGGGAGGCAGATACGGGCAGATCCCTGAAGCTCAATAGCCACCCACACAGCAGGATTAGTGAGCTCCAGGTTCAGTGGTAGACCCTGTCTCAATAAACAAAATGGGGGTGCAACTCAAGAAGACACCGATGTCATGTGCTCCACATGCATGCACATGCATATATATAGACTTTCACATACACCCTACACAGAAAAAGTGAATAATCTTTTAACTCTAGACTAATACCTTGTTACATTAAATAACTGGATATTCATAGACTTCAAGCATCAGACGAAAATCTCCATCATCATTTGATATGCGTTTCCTTTTTTTTTTTCTGTGAAGAGAAAATGGTGGTTCCACAGTGAAATGAAAGAACCTGTCTCCCAGCCACCTTATGACACCAAGAGCACCCAGAGAAGTGATTTTCAAACGCCAGCTTGCCCGCTGGTTTTGCCAGTCAGACACAACAGGATGCGAAAGCCTTCTTGTGGAATAGGTAAGGTCAGCCATGGTAAAACTTTTTATTAAGATGTGTTGGGCACCTCCTGAGAAAATGATCTCTCTACAGGAGTTGAAAATACATGGACAGCCAAGAGAGCCTGGGAAAGGCTCTTAGTCCCTCCCAGGGGACCCCACATCTCCAGCCACTAGACGGACATTAGTCACACCAGTTTCCAAGTCAGAAACTATGGAACACTCTGCCCAGTTTTGCCACCAAATTCTAAAAGCTGTAACTATTGAAATAACACCTAACTCTAAATGGCAGAATCTCAGAGTATGATCTGAGGGGTGCTGATGGTGGGTGTGGAATGTCCCTCCTAAGCTGGTGTGTCTGAACAGATCTCCAGCCAGTGATGTCTCTGTAAAGCCTTCAGAATGTGGAGGCCCCACCCCTTAGGGTAGTCCAACCCAACTTCCTGTTCTCTCTCCAAATCCTGACCGTCAATGCAGTGTGACTGGCCAACTTCACACATCTGCCACCATGCCTTCCCTGCCACAGTGGCCTCATTCCTCTGGAGCTATAAACCAAAATGAATCCTTTTTCTCTTAAGTCGCTTTATATCAGAGCATTTTGACCCAGCAGCAACAACAACAAAAAACAAAATGTTAATTGTTATTGATCTTTATAGATAGTGCTTACAAAAGAAGAAATAGTCGATTAAATTTTATGAAATGTGAATTTAAAAGTGAAATAAAAAAATTAAGCTGTAGAATATCCTTATTCTAAAAATAAGCATAATGATTTCCAAAGCATATTTCCCTGTTTGTTTTTTTTTATCATCTCATTCTTATTTTTAGATCATGTCATGATCGGTGCTTAAAATACATAACTTAGGAAATACCATTTCAGATTATTAAACATTTTTAGATCTAAAATGATTTATTTGTCTATCACTATAGCAAACCGAGTCACTTCTTGTTAGAACCATAATGCTAGTAAGAGTCAACAAAGGATTC
Source organism: Microtus ochrogaster (assembly GCF_000317375.1). Classification (NCBI taxonomy): domain Eukaryota; kingdom Metazoa; phylum Chordata; class Mammalia; order Rodentia; family Cricetidae; genus Microtus; species Microtus ochrogaster. The sequence goes on along the minus strand of NC_022027.1, from coordinate 6,390,623 downwards.
CTTTTAAAGATCTTTAATGCTCTGACTTCTGTGATCTGGTCTGTTTAGCTGAAAATACATAGGTTAGCTAGACCAAAGGTCACAGCATTAAAAAATAGAAAATGATTGTATGTATCATGCATAATTCCTAGCTCCAGGGTAGGGGTTCATGTAAAGAGCTAACTAGTCATCTCTGACCACGGCCTCTCCTTTAGAAAGAACATTTCTGCTTCTGACTCATGATTTAGAGTGAGTACAGACAGCTCCACTTTCTGCCTCCTAAGACTACGAAATAGCAGAGAAATAAGGATAAAGTGAATGGAAGGAAATTTTTATGGAGTGTGTGGGAGAGAGAATGGAAGCCTACTGATGGGTCAAAGCCAAAGAAGCGTCTGGAGATGGAACCTCCGGCATGTCAGCAGACACAGCAGAGGACAAGAACCAAGAAAGCAGGAGAGCATCACTCCAAGTCAGGCTTTCGCCACAGCAGCTTCTACCCCGTCTTAACGTTAACTACTAAAGAGCAGACATATGGCACACACCTCTATTCCCAGGACTCAGAAGTTGGAGGCAGGTGGGTCTCTGTGAATTTAAGGCCAGCCTGGTCAGTATAGCAAGTTCTTGGCCAACTGAAACTTATAGTTGAGACTCCATCTCAAAATTAATAAAGAAAGGAAGGAAAGGAGGAAGGAAGGAAGGAAGGAAGGAAGGAAGGAAGGAAGGAAGGAAGGAAGGAAGGAAGGAAGGAAGGAAGGAAGGACGGACTACTAAGAGCTGGAAAGCTGGCTCAGCGACTAAAGAGCACTTCCTTCCCTTGTAGAGAACCCTAGCTTGGCTTCCAGCAGTCACACAGCAGTTCACACCTGTAACTCCACTTCCAGAGGGTCTGATGCCATCTTCTCACCTCTGCAGGCTTTTTCATTAACATGATACACATAAACTCACACAGGCACACACATACATATAAGTACTAGAGAACTCTTTTTTTATTAATGAAGACTATTGGAGCCTAGACGTTTAGCCAGACAGTAACTATCACACTGGGTGTACTAGAAAATCATTCTGATCCTTCTATTCTTAATCATGAGTGGACAGCCAAAACACAGAAATATGGCAAGGTAATTTCCCTGGATAAAGACAAGGAAACATTAAGAGCATAAAACAAAACAAAAATCTAAAAAGTGTGAGCGAAGAGAAACCAGGTAGAGAGGCCATCAGGAAGTTCAACCTTTCTGGAGCTCTTTTCTGAAAGATGTAACATGAATTCTAATCAGTCTTAGCAATAGAAACCCAGAGTCAGATATTGCAGCAAAGGCTAAAGGTCAGAGAGACAAAGGAGCCAGTCACAGCCATCTCTTTTTTTTTTTTTATTGAGAAAAAAAAATTTCCGTCTCCTCCAGCCTCCCACTCCTCCCGCCCTCCCCCCACTCCTCTCCCCCTCTCTCTCTAGTCTGAAGAGCAGTCAGGGTTCCCTGCCCTGTGGAAAGACCAAAGTCCTCCCCCCTCCATCGTGGTCTAGGAAGGTGAACATCCAAACTGGCTAGGCCCCCACAAAACCAGAACAAGAAGTAGGATCAAAACCCAGTGCCATTGTCCTTGGCTTCTCAGCAACCCTCATTGTCCGCCATATTCAGAGGGTCCGGTTTTATCCCCTGGTTTTTCAGTCACAATCCAGCTGGCCTTGGTGAGCTCCCAATAGATCAGCCCCACTGTCTCCGTGGGTGGGTGCACCCCTCTTGGTCCTGACTTCCTTGCTCATCTTCTCCCTCCTTCTGTTCCTCATTGGGACTTTGGGAGCTCAGTCCAGTGTTCCAGTGTGGGTCTCTGTCTCTATCTCCATCCATCGCCAGATGAAGTTTCTATGGTGATATGCAAAATATTCATCAGTATGGCTATAGGATAGAATCATTTCAGGTTCCCTATCCTCAGCTGCCCCAGGAACTAACTGGGGACCTCGCCTTGGGCACCTGGAAGCCCCTCTAGGTCCGAGTCTCTTCCCAACCCTAAGATGGTTCCCTTAATTAAGATATGTGCTTCCCTGCTCCCCTATCCAACCTTCCTGTATCCCAATCATCCTGTTGCCCCAAGTTCTCCCCATCCTACCCTTCTCACTTTTTTCTCCCCTTCTCTCCTTACCCCCCTCCCACCCCACCCTTAAGATCCCGATTTTTTGCCTGGCAATCTTGTCTACTTCCCCTACCCAGGAGGATAGCTATATGTTTTTCTTTGGATTCACCTTCTTATTTAGCTTCTTTAGGATATCAAAATATAGACTCACTGACCTTTATTTGTGGCTAGAAACCAATTATGAGTGAGTACATCCCATGTTCATCTTTTTGGGTCTGGGTTACCTCACTCAGGATAGTATTTTCTATTTCCATCCATTTGCATGCAAAATTTGAGAAGTCATTGTTTTTTACTGCTGAGTAGTACTCTAATGTGTATATATTCCACACTTTCTTCATCCATTCTTCCATTGAAGGGCATCTAGGTTGTTTCCATGTTCTGGCTATTACAAATAATGCTGCTATGAACATAGTTGAACAAATGCCCCTGTCATATGATCGGGCATCTCTTGGGTATACTCCCAAGAGTGGTATTGCTGGGTCCAGGGATAGGTTGATTCCGAATTTCTACTCGCCAACTTTTCAGCTGGAAAGGGGGCGAGCTCCTGTTTCTGTTCTGCTTTATCACTTCCTCTCTCCTCCCAGCCATACCATTTCCTGTTTCCTCCTCCCAGGTGCTGGGATTAAAGGTGTATGCCACCACTGTCTGGTCTCTATGGTTAACTCGTGACTAGCTCTGCACTCTGATCTCCAGGCAAGCTTTATTTGTTAGAGCACAAAATATCACCACAGAAAAGAGTAAAATGAAGGAGCAATAATGACTAAAACTGGTGTAGGAGGTTCTTTTGTTTATATGTTGCTTTCAATGGTTGAATAAAGAAACTGCCTTGGCCTTTTGATAGGGCAGAACTTAGATAAGCAGGGAAGACAGAACTGGATGCTAGGAAGAAGGACAGACAGACAGATGCCATGGAGACATGTCCGAAACAGACGCTGGTTAGATTCATGCTGGTAAAGTCAAGCCACAGTCAAGTGGTGAAACACATTAATGGAGATGGGTTAAACTAATATGTGAGAGTTAGCCATATAAGAGGCTAGAGATAATGAGCCAGGCAGTAATTTAATTAATATAATTTCTGTGTGGTTATTTTGGGGGTTAAGCTAACTGGGCTGCGGGATGCAGCCTGATCCTCTTACTATATAAAACATAGCATTTATTGAGAACATACTGTTTGTCAGGCACTTTATAGAACTTCCCAACATGAATTATGATTTTATTCTCAAATTAACTCAACCTGTGAGTCACAACTCCTTGGGGTCAAAAGACCCTTTTACAGGGGTCACATATCAGATATTTACATTACAATTTATAACAGTAGTAAAATTACAGTTATGAAGTAGCAACGAAAACAATTTTATGGTCGGGGATCACCACAACATGAAGAATTGCATTAAACAGTCACAGCATTAGGAATGTCGAGAAACACTTCAATGTAGTACAAGGGTATAGCAATGAAATTGTCATTCTCAGTTTTCAGATAAGACAGTATAAGATTGCAGAAGTTTACCTTACCCTTTTAGGGACTTTTGCTGGGCCTAAAAATTAAATTAACATGAAATTCAACAAGAGGAAAACACACACATTTTTAAAAGAGCGTTTTTGTTTTTGTTTTGCTGTTGTTGTGTTGTTTTGTTTTTGGGAACTAGGAGTCTCATAAGGAAATGGAGATCCAGCAACATTGAATTGAGCCTGTGTATCCTGATTTGGACAGAGCTGTAAGGTGTGAAGACATCCAAAGAACTTGGTCCAGGTTAGCCCACTGGGCGGAGAAGCTAGGAACTGGTAGAGAAGGTCAGGTACAGATGCCCTCCAGGCCCATTTCCCTGGAGTGAGATGCGATGAGACTTGGCTTCTGGTGGAGAAAGGGCCTCTTTTAACTGGAATCTCATCTCGTGCTGCACGTGAGTGTTTCCTACTTTCTCATGCTGTGATCTTCGATCCAGCTGATCCATGTATCTTCATCTAGACGGCCCAACTCACAGAAGTCAGAGCGTTCAAGATCTCTAAAAGGAATCCTTTGTTAATTCTTGTTGGCATTATGGTTTTAATAAAATGTGACTCAGTTTACCATCATGACATTGTTAGGTATAATCATTTTAGATCTGAAAATATTTCATAACCTGTGTAAGGAAGCTCAGAATGTTTTCCTTGCATCCACTCATACAACACTAAGGGTTTCATGGTGCATTTGTCTAAACAGTTTCCTTCACTCCCTCCTTCCTCCTGTCCTCCCCCGCCAGTTCCCATTCTCCCAGAGAGTCCCCACTTTCTGCTTTCGACCATCCCATTACCTTCCCCACCCTTCCCTTAGGAGCTCTCCTTTCACGCACCCTTTCTAACTTTATGATCTCCACACATACGTATAGTCTCTCGCTCATGCACATAAACTTTAAATTTGGGTTCCTCATATGAGAGAAAGCGTGTGCTGTTTGTCTTTCTCAGTTTTGCTTGCTTCACTTAACTTCTATCCATTTTCCTGCAGAGGCCATGGTTTCCATTTTCCTCATGACTGCATAATATTCCTTTGTGTGTGTACCACGCCTTCATGATGCACTCATCTGTAGATAGCTAGACAGGTTCTATTCCTTCCTGATTACTGCGAATGTGCAGCAATAGCCACGGATACGCGAATGTCTCTGTGGTGTGCTGACTTAGCGAACTTTGGGTACCCAAGTATGGTACAACTGGGTCATATGACAGCTCCATTTTTAATTTTCCTGACACCTCCAATCTGATTTCCATACCATCTACTGTTTTTCAGGCTCTATCAACAATCATCAATATATTAGAGCAGCAGGTTTCAGGGCGGCACCTTCAGCTAGCACAGAGTTTAAGTAACTTGCTGAAGGCGGACGATTGGCTCAGCCGGTAGCTGGTTGCAGTGTCTGTGCTCAAAGCTAACACTCTGCTCAGCCTCTGAAATGGTAAAGGAATCATCCTATAAAAGGCAGTGAAAGGGTGCACTGGGTGTAGCTGGACCTGAAAGAAAGAACATAGACCATCATATCATGAAACAGCAAAACAAATTATGAAGAGAAGATTCTCAAACTTTCCATATGTAAACAAGAAAACTGTGACTATTTAAGAAACGATCCATGTGAATTCCCCAGCTCATTAGCACATGCTCAGTGAGCTCGAATCTGTAGAGTCTCAGGGGAAATCATACCCTAGCAGGTTTAAGTGGCATGGGTACTAGGACACTTTCTGGTGGAACCAGGCATTGAACTTACCAAGAAAGAAACAAAACTCTCTATGGCTCTTAAAGGAACAAGAATATTATAATTAGATGATTCGTAGGATTGGCACTAGAACTAAGTAAAACACCACCTGAAGTTCTACCGCAGTGCTTGTATATAATAATAATAATAATAATAATAATAATAATAATAATAATAATAATAATAATAATAATAAATGTGACTGTGTGAGTCTTTAGATATTGTATTGTACTGTTAGGTACTGGATTGGAACTTAGCTTTTAAAACCTAGCATATTCTCTTTCTCTCTCTCTCTCTCTCTCTCTCTCTCTCTCTCTCTCTCTTTCTCTCTCTCTCTTTGTGTGTGTCTTTCTGTCTGTGTTTTGGTCTATCTACCTGTCTCTCTCCCTCCCCCTCCCTCTTCGATTGATATTCCCCATTACTAAGTTCATTATTATATCCTAAGGTCTAGCATAGTGATCAAACTTAATAAGTAGTTTGAATAACCAAATGAATATACAGTCAAATGCTAAACTATTGATTATACCTTCTTAGATGAATACTACATATTACTCAATAAACAGAATTCAAATTTAAACTCACAAAGAAAAAGTCCCAACACTGACCTGAAACAATTCCTATGCAGGAGGTGCTTTGTTATTAGTGAAAAAAATTACTGTACCACTTCAGGCTTTGTAAAACTTCAGCTGTGTGCCTGTCTTTTACAGCATACACACTATGCCAGCATGTACTGGGGCCAGCGGGAAGCAACCTCCCGTCATTCTGTTCCCTCAGCCCACGTCGTTACGCCTCATCGCTGGCATTTCAGCAATGTTATCTTGTGCTGACAGTGAAAGTGCCCTTCCCACCACACAGCTTCCTGGCTTCCACCCACATTCAGTTCACAAATGGCCATGCTTCATGCTGTCTGAAGCCCTGTAAGATAAAACTTCGTAATCTGGAAAAGGTGATCTAATTGGTGAATTGGTGAAGGGTGGCATTTTTGGTTGAAATAAACCCTTGGCTGCTAACCTATGACTTTTTGTATTTTAATGTTCTTTTGAGTTACCCAGTGGTAAAATTACTTGCCTAAGATGGGTTCCAGTTTATTGTTTCGCTCCAAAGTGTATGCTTTCTGCTGCATTTATTTATTTATTTGTTCATTCATTATTTTAAATCTGGCATATGGAGCATCTTAGCTTCTTTTCTGTTGCTGTGAAGAGAAATCATGACCAAAGCAACTTGTAGAAGAAAGAATGAGTCTTAGTTTCAGAAGGTACACTCACGATCACCATGGTGGGGAGCATGGCAGCAGGCAGGCAGGCATAGTGCTGGCGCAGGAGTGAGGAGCTTACACATTGAGACAATCACCACAAGGCTGAGAGAGAGATAGCTGAAAATGACTAGGGATTTTGAAAACTCAAAACCAACCCCCAGGGATATACCTCCTCCAACAAGACCACACCCCCTAATTCTTCCCAAAGAGTTCCACCAACTGGCCACCAAGTATTCAAATATGTGAATGAGGCTATCGGGGATAATTTCATTCAGACCACTCCATGGAGCTGGCAGGATGACTCAGCAATTAAAAGCACTTACTGCTCTAGCAAAGGACCTGGGTTCATCTTCTGTATCCATAGCTGTCGCTCAACCTGTGACGTCAGCACATGTGGAATCTGAAACCCTTCTCTGGCCTCCATAGGCACCTGCACACATATGCCCCTTCCACTCTTCCCCCTCTTCCACGGGATTCCTGCAGCTCTGCCTAGTTACGGGGGTCAGAGAGGTCAAGGACACCACGGGGCAAAATACACAGAGCCAACTGACCTGGACTCATGGAGGCTCATGCAGATGGAACAGTCAGCCAAAAGTCTTGCATGGGACTGATGTGGGCCCTCTGCACATGTGTCGCGGTTGTGTGTATTAGTCCTCTGCGGGGCTCCTGGCAGAGGCTGTGGGAGCCTAGTCTCACTGTAACTTACATCCCATGGCTGACTGGTGTGTTTTGGAAGGCCTGCACTTTCCTGAAGGGAAAGGAAGGGGATTTGTTGGGGGGAAGTTAGAGAGGGGGACTGGGAGGAAAAGAGAAAAGGAGTGGAAACTGATTTATCTGGGAAAAATTAATTGATTAATTAATAAAAAATTTAAAGATGTAATTAAAAAAGAACGAAGCAAGTCTTTGCAAGACTTTTAAAAAATGTATCTTTTCTGCAGAATTTACAATGGGCTTCCAAAGCTACACTGAACACTAGAAAGTGGAGGTGAGGGAGAAAAAAATGGGGAAAGGAAAAATGTATAGAATGTTTTTAGCCAAGAGATAAATTATAAACCTAATTAAATCAAGCTGTTTTTTAAGTCCATATTCATATATTTAATCCACATTAGGTAGAGAACAATATTCCGAGGTTTACTTTCTTATGAGAAAATTTTTAAATAGTAAATCAAGTCCTTGAAGAAGAAAAAGAAAATGTGGGATTATCTTGATTGTGTTAGCGAATGTGGGAGTCAGCCCATAGTGGGGAGCACCTTTATCTTCCGGGCATGGGTCAAGGGCTGTGTAGGAGTGAAACGTGTGATCTAAATGCCAGAAGCTGGTGGAATTCATTTCTCTCTGCTCTTGGCTGTGGGGTGCGAGATGATCCAGTCTTAAGTCACTCGACCTCTCTGAGATAACGGACTGTAACCTGGGACAGGAAACTGGGCAAGTTCTTTTTGTTCAGGGTATCTTAGCAGAGTAACAGAAATGAAACTATGATACAAATTAGGTACATTTTAAAAGAGAGGAAAGTGAACCTCAGTAAAGCTAAGAGGGCTGCTCCCAAGTTGCACCGGCTCAGGATATGTGGTAGAGCCTGAATCTGAAGGCGTTCTTGTGCACTGGCTTCTCCACTAACTCACTATTCAATTCTAAGATGCAGAGGTGCTGTGCTTTATCTAAGAAGCTGTCGCTTGCTGAGATTAGTGAAAGCATCGATGCTCGGATAGTGAAAACATGGTATTCATAAGGAGACAGACTTTTATCAATATTCAAGAAAAATATAAATTATGGGATTTCCTCAGTGCTGCAGCTCTGATGTTGTTGGCACCTGCTCTTCTTGGTGTGCTCACAAGTCCTCGGAAACTGGGTGCTAATTAGAAACCAAAGGAAATATTATCACTTGTATCCTGTGATCTTATTGTATCTCCATTCTTATTTATTCGCCCAAATTAGACTATGTTCATTCGCTTGTTTTAGACAGGTTTTCATTATATCACTCTTGCTAACGTGGGACTTGCCATGTAGACCAGGCTAGCCTCATATTCATGGGGCTACACACCTGCCTCTGCCTCCTGGGTGTTCACACCAAAGGTTGCAGCACCACGTTAGGCCACAGTCTGTCACACTGGGAGGAACCATGAGTTATTTTACTTTGTTCCGTTTTGTTTGAGGCTGAGTTTCACTGAGTAACCAAGGCTGGCCTTAAACTCATTATACAGCCCAGGCTGGCCTCAAACTTATGGTATTCCTCCTGCGTAGGTGCTGCGATTAAAGTATATTCCACCACTTCCAGCGTACAAATATGAGCTGTAAAGATTATATTTTGTTACACTTTAATGGTTTTTATACATAAGGCACATAATTTGAATGCTATAAAATATATGATCAAAGTTCAATTCACCCCTCTCTATCTTTCCTCAATCACACAGTTCTTCCTTACTGGAACCACCGGAATCAATTTCTTATGCACTATCCCATAGATGTGCCGGGATATGCATATTCTTACATCCACATCTGCATTTGTTAAAAAGAGAATCAAAAGTATTTCCTTTGGCAGCATTCATTCAGCTCTTTATTGTCAGTAGGAAGTGGACATTGCAAACGAGGGGAACCTCTGTTACTGGGTTGAAGAGTAAGGACTTTCTGCTCAGCAATGCCAGCCATCCTGAGTGTCCCCATGGCATCAACACAGAGCTCTTTGGGCATCATGGTAATCACTTAGCCACGACCACACATTCAGTGGAAAATCTTCCATACCCTTCCTAGTTGTCAGAAACAATTTGGCAAACAACTTTGTTCTCGCTAAGGCATACTGGTGTCTGTTTCAAAGCCTATCTAACAGGAGCTGAAGAAACGGCTTAGCGGTTAAGAGCACTGGCTGCTCTTCCAGATGACCTGGGCTTTATTCTCAGCAGCGCGCAGTGACTCCCAACCTTCCATAACTGCCCAGTCTTCGGAGATCTGACACCCTCCTCCAGCCTTTGAAAGAGTCAGGTACACATGTGCATATACACACATGCAAGGAAAATGCTCAACCATGTAAAATAAAAATAAATATTTTTAATTTATCAATTCCGTGTGTGAAACTAATTTTTTATTTAGATGTTTTCATTCAGAATAAATTCTGAATCCATATTATTAGAGCTGTCATTAGATCACTTAAGGGATTTCTGTTGACCTTTGTTTGGAACCTACTATGTAGAGCAGGCTATCCTGAAACTCACGCCACCGCTTGCCTTTGCCTCCCAAGCACCAGGACTGAGGGAGTATTCCACATGTCTGGCATTTTTGACAGTTTCATAAAGGACAAATATCACAATATTTGTATTTCCATATTCAAATCTAATTATTGTACTGATTTCACTAAAATACCTCTCATCTTTCCTAGTTCCGCTTACGTGTCTGAGTTCATCAGAACATGAAAACAATTTCGTAGAATACATCTCCTTTATTCATCAATATGATTCCAGGAAAAGTCCCAATGAGCCCATCCGGGGAAAGGTGAGGCAATGCTCAGAACTAAGCATTTAATACGATACAGAACAGACGTACAGGAGAACTTTTCAGTCCTATTTGTCTTTCTAATCTTTTATCTAAACAAACGTAGTCATCAGCAGGTTAGATTCAGCTCGTGGCGTGTAAAGAACAAGGATGGTGTCATGGTTTTGAACCACGGGGCCTTTGGTATATTTACCGAGAGCACTGGTTTAAAGTGATAATTGATTAACATTTTAGATGTTCTCATAAGCAGGACAGAATTGAAGAGTTGTTGCTGGAAAGTCTAACGATACAGATGTTTGTTTTCATGGTTCATTGTAAGGAATCCTTTCGGACATTTGGACACAATCATCAAGTCAATGGATTGATTATAGCTTCATTTGCAGCCATAGCAACCTACGAAGCAAAAAATAAAATCCCACGCAAATAGTTGCATTTGGACAAGTAGCGGTGATCAGAAAGCACAGACGCTTCGGTGACTGTCTGCTTTTTACTTCTCGGCTCCGTCTATTTCCCCCCTGTTTACAAGGCTCACCAAAACTTCTGTGGTGTCTTTGGTTTTGAACTGAAGTGACGGTTAGTGGAGAAGCAGACAAAGACGTTCCTTCATAACCAGGACTTGAACTCCCCACACACGCAGCTCCAGTTCAGGCTTCCCTGGATAATGTCATCTTTGTTTTCCTTTCCAGAGACACGGAACCTTTGTGCAGAGAGAGATAAAGCCACGGACTCTGCCGATAGTTCCCAAGGGACCAGAGGTACTACCGAACGCTCTAGGGTCATGTTCATCAGAACAGCCCCCAAAAACAGAAAAAGGAAACTCGTCAGGAGACAGAATGACCTCACCAGGCCCACGCTGGCAGAATTCCCAAGAACTGCTGCAGACGTAGATCAGCTTAGGAGAAACAGAAGGCAGCCCAGGCTGGCAGGTCCAGCGCCTGGTGTGGGTGAGGAGTGTGGCGCACTATAGGGCGAATTCTTCTCACCAGGCACGGGCCCTCAAACCCACTAATAATAAAGCCAGGGTAAGTGAGGACAAACTCTGGTGTTCAGATAAAAGCGTCATCTCTGGAATGTAGGCAGATTTCCCCAATGTCATGTAGGCACTTGGCACTGGCATTGTTATGATCAGTAACCTCAGAACACAGAATTTACATAAATAGGGGGAAAGATTAAATAGTCCAGCCCAATTTTACGTGGCCCCAGTGAGTGGTAGATTATGAAACAGTCTATCTGTCTCTTTTATAAACAAAACCACTTAACAGAAAAACAGACTCTCAAAGGAGAGGCCCAGTTTGCTCCATCGTTAGTCACAGCCCTTAGAGTCCCACTGGTTGGGATGCTGACTGTGCTTCGTGAAAGCTGTGTGGCCTTGTGTAAGTTATTTAACCTCTGGCTTAGTCAGGGTTTCTGTTGCTGCAATGAAACACCATGACCAAAATGTACACTGGGGAGGAAAGGGTTTATTTGACTTCACACTTCAGTGTTGCCGTTTATCACTGAAGGGATTCAGGACAGGAAGTCAAACAGGGCAGGATCCCGGAGGCAGGAGCTGATGCAGAGGTCATGGAGGGTGCTGCTCACTGGCTTGCTCGTCATGGCTTACTCAGCCTGCTTTCTCATAGAATCCAGGACCAGCTGCTAGGGATAGCACCACCTACCATGGGCTGGGCCTTCCCCTATTGATCACTAAATGAGAAATGCCTTACAGCTGGATCTCAAGAAGGCATTTCCTCAGCTGAGGCTCCTTCCTCTGATGACTCTAGCTTGTGTCATATTGACACTCAAAACCACCCAGTCCAGCCTCTTTAGATTTCATAAAGTTATTGAGCATGAGATTGTACACACTGATCAATAAATGGTCACTGTAATGCCATGGTTACTATTACTACTCTCAGACCTCCTCTGTACACAACTGAGAGTGTGAAACCCAAAAGCATTCGTCAGTACAGTCACACACACAAACACCAATCAAAGACTCATGAGTACTTAGGAGATGAAAGACCTCCTACATTGTTTTGGCTGCATCATTTATCACACTAGCCGTGATAAATTAGATGACTTGGTAAAAATTACTTCTATGACTCTTCTGGTTTGTTATGTTGGACGTGCCATGATATGGAGAATTAGGTGGAAGTGTTGTATTGTGTACGAGCAGAAGCACACGAATTTTCCTCTGATTCGACAACAGCTGTCTTTTCTCCTCCACCTCATCCCCACTAAGGGAATTTCAATAAACTACAAAGAGTCATGCCTCTGTGTTGGGGATTTCTGCCCCTTATGTCGTGGTGGATAAAGGCTGATGGTGAACTGTTTGATGCCAAAATTCAGTAAAAAAAAAAAAATATAGAGATAATCATAAAGGAGAGAACGCCTGTGTTCCAAAATAGGAAAGGGGCTTGTTTCTGCATCAGTGTGTAATCTGACAATGTTGTCAAAGCACACACATTGCCATGTCATTCTAACAGCTCTATAGTCAGGGCGAAGCTGACTCCATTAGTATCTGTTAGTCAAATCATCCTCAGATCCTACCTGTTTCACGAGTTCTAATTGCTACTAATAATAAAAAACCCAGAGACAGATATTAGGGGGTGAAAGCTGCAAGACCAGAGAAGCAGAGCAGCCCGCCACTAGAGAACTTACCTTTACAGCTCTCAGCTCCCAAAGAAACCACGCTCCTCTAACCGCCCAGCCATATCACTTCCTGCCTGTCTGTACAGACCTCCAGACTATGGTTAACTAAAGTCTAGCCCCTCCCTCCGATCTTTAGGCAAGCTTTATTTGTAGAGCACAAGCAAACAATCATCATACTTACCTGCATATCTCGGCTCCCTTCCAAAGCAAGGCTGTAGTACTGAAAGTCTATACTGATGATGGTCTAGAATCTCATAATCGAAGAAGAGCATGCACCCAAGAATGGGAGGCATCTCACTCAACAGGCACCATTGAATCAGGTAAGAACTCTGATAAAGGGGGACATGGTAATCAGATTTGAAAAGGGACCTAAAGACTTGACTTTGACTTCACATTTGAGTAGATATGCAATTTTATAGTCTCCAAAGTAAAGAGGTAGAATTGAAATCTTGAAGCCAGACTCCGTCATCTTGAAGATGGCGGCAAGAAAGTTTGTATCTGTATAAACTAGAGATAGCCAGTAATCCAGTGAGAGAGCAGAGCCAGGCTTGTGCCACACTTTAGTTTGTAACATGAGTTTATTGTAGGATTTATACTCACAAGTTAACACTTGAAGTCCTGCTACTGATGCTTCTGGGATGCCCAATAAAAGGCAATGCAACACTCACCCCAAGATATTTCCATGATTCTCAGGAAAAAGAAGAAAAAGATTAGATCACAAACAAAAATTACACCTCTGAGCCAGGAGAGGTGTCTCAAGTTCGTCATCCTAGCATTTTGGGAAGCTGAGGAAGGAAGATTACAAGTTTGAGGCAAGCCTAGGGTATATGAGGAGACCTGTCTCAAGAACAACTCTCCCAAATAAAATTTTAAATCATACATGAAGAAGAGCAAGCCAGGCAAAAGTCTGCTAAAAAATGACGAAAGTTTCAAAACTGAAAATAGTGGAATTAAAACACCCTGAAGGCCTGTGTATGTGCACATGTGCATATAAGCATATATGCATATAAAATGTTGCTGTATTTTTGTTACTTCTATCCCTCTGTTTCCTCTCTTCTTTTTGAAACAACTAGATGAAAGTTTCAACATTTGGGTCTGTCATCTATGTCCTGTAACTTTCCCCCATTATCTTTCTCATTGTACTTACTACTAAATAATGGATGAAGCAGTAACTTTCTGCTAACTTCTTTTCAGCCATATTCATTGTTATGCCAGGCTCTCGATTTAAACTTATAATAGCATCCACTAAACCTAGTGTATAGTCCAATACCTATACATGCGTCCTTAGTACACGTGACGATATTACCTAGGTGACAGCACCCACAGTGTTGCAGTTGGGCTTTGTGTCTTATATTTGCATCCTGAAATGTATTGATTTTTCTTGGTTGAGTAGATGCCTCACATTCTTGGTTGCATGTTCTTCTTTGATTATGTGATCTCTAGACCATCATCAGTATAATGTTTCAGTTTTCTGCTGCCTGGCTTTGGAACAGCGATGAGATACAGAGACAAGCAGAACCTGAAGATGATCTGACTAATGGGAGCCCCAACTCTAGTGCGAATCAGCAGCTTCTTATGCATTGCCCTGACTCTGCAACCCTGCTGCATGAATCAGTCTCTGGCACAGCTTCCTATTGCTCAACCCATCTGAGAACAGAGTAGGATGCCAGATTTTGCTGTTCTGTGTGCAATTCTTTAGTTTTTCAACTGAGACATGCTATGGAATAATCTCTTGTACACTATAAAGACTTGTCACTCAAATTGGTTTAATAAAATGCTGATTGGCCAGTAGCCAAGCAAAAAGTATAGGTGGAGCAACCAAACTGAAAATGCTGGGAGAAGGAAGAGCCGAGTCAGGAGTTACTAGCCATGTGAAGTAGAAGCAGGCAATGAACGTGCCATGCTAATAAAGGTACCGCCATGTGGCAGAGTGTAAATAAGGAATGTGGGTTAATTTAAGTGTAAGTTAGTGAGTAATAAGCCTGAGCTATTGGCCAGGCATTTATAAGTAATATAAACCTCTGTGTCATAATTTGGGAAGTGGCTGCCAGGTATCTGGGAACAGGCAGGTGGAAGAGAAGTGTTCGGGTTACAAAGACATGCCCCAAATTAACACATACCTGTCACATCCATTAATCCTAGGCTCAAATTAACACATACCTATCACATCCATTAATCCTAGGCTGATTGTGCATTGAATCAGTGGTTCTCAACCTGGGGATCAAACAACCCTTCCACAGGGATCACCTAAGACCTCTGAGAAACACAGATAGTTACATTATGATTCATAACAGTACCAAAATTATAGTTAGGAAGTAGCAAAGAAAATAAGTTCATGGTTGGGGTCACTACAACATGAGGAGCTGTGGTAAAGAATCACAGCCTTAGGAAGGCTGAGAATCGCTACATCAGATCTACCACCACTCATCTATATCCATATGTTAGGCTTTTGTTCTTTTGTAATTTCTTTCAAAATTGGTTAAAAGTTTATTTTCTTATTATACCATTCCATTTTTGAAATCTCTTAAAATGGATTTTATTATCTATATTTATCTGTATGTACTTCTATGAACTCCAGAAGACAAACACCAGATGTGTATAATCAGTCAGCCATCTTGAATCAATCTCTAATTCTCTTTTAAGTAAAGTATTTGCCAACTTAGCACCTTGCCCATTAGTAAATAACATATTCTCCGCAATGGACACCAGGGTTGACTGACAAACATCACCGAGGCTTCTTTTCTGACCCAGGGAATATGTTTTACTGAAAAATGAGGGTTTGGGGCAAATAGCCCAATAGTGGGCTACTGTTATCATAGGCTAGATTATCTCTTAATATTTTCAAATATGAGACGTCCTTTTGTATTAAGAAAGAAAAATTATGGTTCCTTACAAAAATAGTAAGTGAACTTTCATTATCCATTGTTTGGGGAATGGATAATTACAAAAAACCTGATGATTTTCAGCTTCCACAGTTAATTAAAACACCAATGCTGGCATTGCACAGAGTGTTTGAATTTTTCTGTTCAATTTCCTCACTAGATTCTTTCATGAGTGGATAAACTTTATCAGAATGTAGCATTATTTCAGTTAATCTAAACCAAAATTGAGCCCAAAATGTTTCTTATAAATTAATATTCTCAGATGCTGCAATGAACACACAGATATTTGCGACTCTAAGACTGCTGTTAGCACCAATGTAAATTTGTGTGCTAAGAATTTTTAAACCTCTTAATTCATGTAATTCTTACAGTAATCTTATTTATAGAAGGTCAATAAACAGAAGCCATTTCTCCAACTGTATTGTTAGTTAACCTGAATCCACAGTTTCTCAATGAACTGTGTTTTAATTTCCAGAGGGCAACCTACAGATTAGAGCTAACTTTCTACAAATAAAAAGTTGAGGATGGTGTAAAAAGTACCAAAGCAAGTAATTACAACACTTCTGAGAGACTGGATTTTGCTGCTCTGAGAATTTAGGATCCTGTTAGACTTCTTGGTGGTGGGCTAAAGTAAAGCAGGAATATCTTCATTAGTATCCCACTGCTGTGAAAAGACACTGTGACCAAGGCAGCTCTTACAAAGGAGAGCATTTAGCTGGAGACATGTGAACAGTCTCAGAAGGTTGGTTTTTTGTGATGGAGGGAAGCAGACAGGCATGGTGCTGGAGCAGTAGCTGAGAGCTTTACATCCTGATCCACAGACACAGGCAGAAAGAGAGAGACTGGGCCTGGCCTGGCATGGGCTTTTGAAGCCTCAAAGCCTACACTAGTGACATAGCATCCTCCAACAATGCCGCACCTATTCAAGTAAGGTCATGCCTCCTAATCTTCCAACTGGGGACTAAGCATATGACCCTATGGGGAGGAAATCATCATTCCTAACACACAAAGATGCTGAGGAAAATACAATGAAAAGAATTTTAAATAAGCAAATAAGCACTAGAACATGTCATACAAATAATACTGAAAGCATTAAATACAAAGAGCAACCTTCCCAGAATTCTCACCTATAAAAAAGAATCACCATGTCAGGAGACTTTTCATTCACAACGGTAAATGTGAAGAAGATCAAATAATGTCAAAAATGATAAAGACAACAAAGGTCAACACAAAATCACATGAATGAGTGAGGGTGAGGTATGAGTATCTGAAGTCACACCAAGAGCATCCATAAAACAACTGAACAAATTACCACCAAACTACTTTGCATGTTTTATATTACTAATCCCTCAACAACCCTGTGAAATAGATACTACCCATGTCATAGTCGTAGGAAAGATGAAACTAAGGTGCAGAGGAGTGATTTGGCCAAAATCACACAGCTAGTATGTAGCCAGTTGGGATGGAGACCCAAGAGGAATACTCTAGAGTCTATAATTATACATATATAAACATATATTTGCTATGTTACCCCAACTCCATGGCCAAAAGTTATAACTACTTATAACTCTCCACTTAAGTAGCCATCCTACGATGACATTTAAAAAGGCTGAAATTAAATTTTTAAAAGGTAGGATACAGTAGAAAAATAAAGGAGATTTATCAGGAAACTATATTGATTAACCTGTATATTATCTATGAAAATATCCTTTTCTGAAACAATTCTCATAATAGATTCTAAGTCCCTCTGCAGAGTGTTTCTTGGCCAGTTAATAGTTGTGTTAGTTCCACCAAAATATTTGGTAATCACCCTGTCCAATGGTCTCCCAAAATTTGGGAATTATTGGACCTATTACATAAAAAAGGTTTCTAAAAGTAGATTTTCGAGATAAATTAGTAAAACACCATACAAAAACATGTATTTGTTGATAATAGGATTTTTTTCTGGGATTTGCTATTCATGATATAAGAAAGACAAGCAACATGAAGCCATTAGAGGGCTGTGTTTGGGCCCCACAAAGGAATGCTGTAAGTGAGAGTGTAAGAAAAGAGGATGAAAAACTTCCCACCCGGAGTTCCACTGCCAAACCTTTGAGATTTATGGAGAACGTGCCTTTAGATTTGTAAGACTTCGTTCAGGAAAACAGCCCAGGACTACTCTGTGTCCATCAAAGTCAAAGATGGACCTTGTGTGAGCAAAAAAACCCTACATTTTACTTGTAATAATTTCTTTATAATAAAAGTTTTGATGTGGGATGTCCTTCTGTGTATGTGTTGCTTTTACTGGCTGATGAATAAAGCTGTTTTGGCCAATGACTTAGCAGAGTAAAGCCAGGTGGGAAATATGAACAGAGATAGAGAGAGAGAGTAGGCAGAATCAAGGAGATACCCACCCAGTTGCCAAGAAAATAAGACATGTAGAAAATGAGGTAATGGCCACGTGTCAATACATAGACTAATAGAAATGGGTTGATTTAAGATGTAAGAGCTAGCTAAGAATGTGCCTAAGCTATTGACCAAACAGTGTTGTGATTAATATAGTTTCTGTGTGATTATTTGGGTCTGGGCAGCCAGGAAAAGAAAGTGCAGTATCCATTTACAAAGTTTCTTTCAACTACTCTGTGGATGGAAAACCTAATACAGAGGATCCCTTGATATCCACCAGGGTTGGTTCTTGAACTCCCACAGATGACAAAATCTGCAGACATTATGCCTTTCAGAAAATGGCAATGTTTGTGGGTACCATATACACAGCATCCTGTGTATTTAGGTCATCTTGAAACTATTGCTGACACCTGACATAATGCAAGGGTTTTGCAAATTGTTGTCATGCTGTATTGCTTAGAAGGTAGCAGAAAAGCATGAGTGTGTACATATTCGGGACAGCTGCAATTTTTAAAGTATTTTTTGACTCATTCAACTTAGGCCAACAGATGCAGGGCCCACGGAGCCAAGAGGACAACTGTTCTAATTAGCAGGTAATTTTATACATCAATTCTACTCCAGAAGGGCTTCATTTCACAGCCCTAAATAAAGGAAAGTTGTAGCACAGTGTCCGTGGGTAGAATACGAATTGTAGTAGTAAAACGTGAACTGCATTTCCACCGCCAATTCTTTGTTAAAATCATTTAATTTGAGGGTACTTGGTTTGCTTTTGCTGTCTTTTCTTTTTCGTTTTGTTTTTGGTTGTTGTGTGGTGGGTTTTTCTTTCTTTCTTCTTTTTTTTTTTTTTTTTTTGAGGCAGGTTTCTGGGTAGCCCTGGCTGTCCTGGAACTCCCTCTGTAGATCAAGTTGGCCTTGAACTCACAAAAATTGGTCTGCCTCTGCCTCCTGAGTGCTGGGATTAAAAACATGGGCCACCGCCACCAGCTGCTTCTGCTTCTTAGTAGTAAAAGCAATGTCAGCTTATGTGTTCCGAAGTGGTGGGGACTAAAGATGATGGAAAGGTATTTTTAAGAGACTGTCATAATCATGAGGGTCCCTAACCTAGCCCATGTTGTCCAGTACACAGTTTGTGTGCAATAATCCTTCATCACCAGGTCAGAAACAGAGAAAATCCCTGTCCAATACCTGTCTGTTCTAGGGGTTTCCTCCACCCTGTTTCAGTCTGTGTAGCCCTAGTACATGCTTGTGCAGGAGAAGATTGGCCTGACAAAGAAGTCCGACCATTTTTTCTTGGCTCATATGAGGTAACTTTATCCTCTTACTCCTCTTGTATTATTTTCTGGAAACAGAGGCTGGTATAGCCCAGGCTAGACTCAAAAGTGACAACATAGCCAAGGCTGACCCTGAACTCAGGATCCTCATGCCTCAACTTCATGAGTACTAGGATTACAGGCACGTGTCACCACACTTGACCTCTGTGAAATAACTCCTAAAACCTTGTAATGTCCTTCTTGGTCAAAGTGTCTTTGTGCCTGCTGTGGTGGTGAACACCTTCTGTCCTAACACTCAGAGGCAGAGGCAGGGGAATATCTGTGAATTCTAGACAAGCCTGGTCTACACAGTGAGTTCAAGGACAGCTAGAATTAAATGGAGAGACCCTGCCTCAAAAAAAGGGGGAAAGCACTCTTGATAATCCA
Source organism: Microtus ochrogaster (assembly GCF_000317375.1). Taxonomy (NCBI): domain Eukaryota; kingdom Metazoa; phylum Chordata; class Mammalia; order Rodentia; family Cricetidae; genus Microtus; species Microtus ochrogaster. The sequence continues at coordinate 6,370,966 of NC_022027.1, read as the reverse complement.
TAGTGATCTGAGGGCTCTCGGACCACACAGTGTTAGCTTGGGCCTAAGGTGTACTGGAGACTTATGTCAGCTGCACAGGTGAACAGCCTTGTGTATAACACTGGACACCAAAACACCAGCTATTTCTGCGATGGACTGCCCTCCATGCATATTGTCAGCATGGTTCTCACACAGTTCCACTGAGGAAAGTAACTGGAACACTTCCCATATCCTCCTCTGCTGTCTGACCCGTTCCCTGTCATAAACAATAGCAATGGGTTGGAGTTCAAGTGACTCTGGGTCCTCTTAAAAATGGGGGTTGTCAGGGAGATCTCAAACTTCCACTGGGGCTGTAGGCATTGTGCATACAGAGTACACCTGGTCATAAGAAACATCAACCATCTTACTCGACCACAAAACAGTATCTCTTTCATAGTAAGCATTCAAGTCTTCAATTTGGAAAAACCAGCATAGGCAGCACATGTTAGGGATTTGTGTGTGTGTGTGTGTGTGTGTGTGTGTGTGTGTGTGTGTGTGTGTGTGACATTGTTGCCTGCACTTGCAGACATTTGACATCTCTCATCCAATCCCTTCTCAGGTAACTGAAAAACTTTCTGAGAATCACTGGGAATGAAGCTTAGATCTAGTACAACCGAAGGCTAAAAAATAGTTTAGATAGCAAGGCGTCCATAGAGCAGTTTCTGTCTATATAAACATTGGTTTCTACATGATCCAGCATCTCTGTTGAAGTCATGATTGATACTAAAGACTAAGAAAATAAAAGGCAATAGATGTGTGCTCTGATACTGAGCTACAAACCTACCTAATTAAGTTATTTTAGTGGGAATAAAATATCCTGTTACAGGGGGAAAATTCACTACTACTTGATAAACAGTGTATACTTAGCTAATATTATCTAAGCAATATTTTATCTTTGCTTAAAATAATGAAATCTTTATGCTCCTCTCATCCTGAGAGGTTTTAATTTTATTTCAAAGAAATGAGACAGAGAATGTGAAGACACCCAAAATTCTGTGGCCTCCCTACAAATGCACAGGTGCATCGGTTTGTACATAAATACACATCTATCAGTTTGCACATAAATACACAAGCATCTATCACACACAAGCACACAGAGACACAGATGCAGACATGCACACACACACACAGTAAGAGAGAAGAGAAACAACTAAAAAATCATTTGTGGTAGAGAGTATGGTATTCAGGAAAGGGGCATTGTAGGGAGACATGTTTCACAGTCAAGGGTCAAGATATTTGAAAATAAAACACGAAGGAGATCAAGTGAAAACCCCAGTGCCAGATGAAGAATGTATTCCTATTAGCTGTTGTTTGGGGAAGCCCTGGAGTCCCCCAAACAATGCAGATTATCTCCATTGCTCTTAGAGGCCCATCAGAACTAGATGGTAAGACAGTATTGCTAAGGTCAGCATTAACGAAATTAAGCTAAACTTGAGTTGATGTTTCCTCCCTCTGGAATAGCTCGCTCTCTCTCTCTCTCTCTCTCTCTCTCTCTCTCTCTCTCTCTCTCTTTTCTTTCCTTTTGGTTTTTTTGGAGACAGGATTCCTCTATGTATCTCTGTCCTGGAACACACTCTGTAGATCAGACTAGCCTCAAACTCACAGAGATCCACCTCCCTCTGTGTCCCTGAGTTCTAGGATTAAAGGCGTGCTCCACCATCGCCCGACTAGAATAGCTTTTATAGTGCCTGATGGCGCTATGAAAGAAGCTCTGGGTAAGTCAGCAGCAGTGACAAGATGTGCATGCTGCTGTAGTAGTGGCATGACAGTTAGGAGGAAACCAACTGCTTCTGATTGGATTTGAGGCCTACTCCAAAGGAGGGAATTTGTTCCCTCCCATGGCTAGGGAGATCACAGGCCCTGGGGGATAATCTACTATTGCTAGATTGCTAAATGGACATGTTGTCAAACTTCTTTCTAAATATTTATGTTTACACCCATAAACAAATGCTACTCTTAACTTTGATCAAAGAAGTTTGTTTTTTGCCGTAAGTTGTTGAAGGAACTGCATCAGGCTGCGTCCCCGGCACCCGGCCGCCAGCATGGCTAGCTTATGCCCTGAAATAATTACACAGAAACTGTATTCTTTTAAACACTGCTTGGCCCATTAGTTCCAGCCTCTTATTGGCTAGCTCTTACATATTGATCTAACCCATTTCTAATATTCTGTATAGCCCACAAGGTGGTTTACCAGGGAAGTTCTTAACCTGCGGCTGTGTCGGGTGAGAGAATCATGGCAACTGCCTGACTCAGCTTCTTTCTCCCAGCATTCTGTTCTGTTTACTCCACACACCTAAGGGTTGGCCTATCAAATGGGCCAAGGCAGTTTCTTTATTAATTAACCAATGAAAGTAACAGATTAGAAAGAAATCACTCCCACATCAGTAAGTTAATGTGAATGCAGAGACTCATTGGATACTCAAGGTGCTGAACACAAGTCTCCATTTAGTGCTCAGTCCTAAATGGGACATCTATGTCATCCACCCCCCAAGGCTAAAGAAACTTTATGGAAGAAGCAGGCTGGCCAATGGGGAAGAAGAGCTATGATGGACAGGGGGAAGAGCTATGATGGGGAGGAAGGTTATGGTGGGGACAAGGCTACTTTCAGGGACTAACATGGCTGTTGCAGTCATAAATCCATAGCAGCTGTGGTTGCTTGCACTGGGCCAGTGGCAGACTGTTCCTGTTAACATTCAGTCATTGACAGAGCAGAGGCTCACATTCTCCCTGTATTGTTGGCTGTTGTTGGGGACTGCTGAGAGAGGGTCATTGTCTTCAGTGGGACATGCAGAAGAGATAAAAGCTATGAGCCTCAGGACAGAACACAGATGAATAAAAATGGGTTTAAGTTGTAAGAGCTTGTTAGTAATAAGCCTGGACTATCGGCCAAGCATTTGTAATTAATAATAAGTCTTCAAGTGGTTATTTGGGAAGTGACTAGTAGAACAGAGCTGATTGTGGTCTGACAAAAAACTCTACCTACAACTACACACAAAGCCCAAACCAAAACACCAACGATGCTAACCTCAGCTATCTATCTGCCTAGACAATGGGTAATAACATGAACTCACTATTTTAATACTCTGAAAAAAATATGACCAGAGACTTGATGCGGAGACTTAGTGATAAGGTAGAGGGGTAGGGAAGTGGAGTTTATGTAAGAGAAACAGATTATTAGGAAGGTATATGCATGACTGTATCTCATATGCTGAGACGGTGCCACGCTGGAGGGCAGAAGCAGACAACTCACCTGACTACTGGGGAACTTCTTGATTTGATCACTACTCAGCCTTCCCTTGGCCCAAAGATATGGGGGTAGGCTACTGATATCATGACAAGGAGTTCTGTTTGCACTGAAGGGGAGCCAGATAACATTTCTGGGGAATGTTAGCTTTTGGTGCCGTGGTTCTAAACTTGTGGGTCTTGACCCCTTTGTCAGACTACTGTCTCCAAAAGCATTGTGATTCATAACAGCAGCAAAATTACAGTTATGAAGTAGCAACAAAAAGAATCTTATGGCTGGGAACATAAACACATTTACATATACAGCTTAAAGGGTCTCTGCATTAGGAAGGCTGAGAACCACGGCTCTGATAATCGAATTTTAAGAACAGACATTTTGTTAGTGTGGAGATCACTGGCTAAGGACGGCAGCAGTTGGAATCCTAACAGCACCGACAGGCTGCCTGGCAGGCCCTGGACATGGAAGAGGCAAACAAGCTATAAGAAAGCGGAACACAGACAGACAAGCGGACATTCTGGTGCACGTGGACATTGTTCTTGCTTGCTGATAAAGGAGGAACTCCAAAGATGGTGACAGAATGTTCTAGACATGAAGGAGGTATTGTGGTGTGGGCATCCAGTGCATAGGAATGCCACGATGACAGGACATAAACATGCCTGGCATGTTTGGGAGAAAATGGTTAACTCTGAGCAGGGCACAAAACAAAGCACGGGCAGCGTGGGTGGCTGGAGAGAAGGCAGACAGTGTGTAACCCTAGCAACAGCCAGGAGCCTTCAGAAACTTCGAAGTAAGACCGAGACTATTTGGGCTTAGGTGCATCTGGAAGGACCAAAGTCAGTTACGTGGTGGAGAAGGGATTGGGTCCAGGAAGGTGAGATCACCTGGGAAACCGCTGTCTGGATGGAGACCACCTGAACTCAGGAAGCCTGGCAGTGGGTGTGGGAAATGGAGTGAAAGAACCACAGCCTTGTTCTTGACTGGTGACAGGGTGTGAAGGTTTCTGGGTGACCTAAGGTGGCCCTAGCTGTAAGGGAGAGCAGAGCTGTAGGAGGAGGTGCATGGTTGGCAGAGGCAATGGTGGCCTGGGACATCGTAAGCACATCAGCTATCGATCACCATAAAAAAATGACCCCCAACACAAGGGCGAACAACACCACTCTGTTCCCAGTGGCTATGGTGCATTTTCATCCTACGTGAGGCCTCGTGGTTAGAGCTGGACAATGGGCTCCAGGAGCCGTGAGTGTGCCTAGCACCCAGGTGGGCAAGATTAGAAGGCTGAACTGAATGAGAACCACAGGGTGTGGTGCCCACACATGGCCTCGGGGGACTAAAGTTCCCACGGAGTCTGTAGGAACTTGTACTCAAAGAGTGCAAAGTGACCTCTTCCGACCTGACCTGAGAAGCCAAACCATTGTTTCCGACTTACTGTTGGCTTAAGTGGTCACAAAGTTTGCAAGATTTAAAGGGAGGCCCAAAGACTCCATCATTCGATAGAAGTGTCAGAAGGCTCGAGCTAATGTTTTCAAACTGCCACAGAGTCTAAGAATATGAAAGAGGATGACAAGGAATTGATGCTAAGACTCCAGGTCTCGGAAGCTCACGTTAGGTTAAGGAGGGAGGAGCCAGCGGTGAATATAGACCCTGAGATCCCCTAGATCAAACCTTGCTGCTGTGATGGGCTCACGGGCAGCTGAGTTCTGCGTTCCTCTTACCCACTGCCCCATCTTAACAAATACAATGTCAGCTATCCAAATGACCATCGTGTAAACATGACGGACTGCCACCCTGAGAGGTCAGGGGACATTCTGAGAGTCACACAACTAGGCTCTGATAGAGTGGAGACTCAGAAACTTCCTTTCCTGCTCCCACAGGGTCAGCTCTTCCCACAGCTGAGCAATGGTGCCACTAATAGGCGCATGCTCGAGACCGGTCTTGTGCCCACCCACGTTATGGGGCCAGTCTCCTGGCAAAGCCACTGTGTTGTTGGCGTTTATGTTGTTCTCCCAGGAGATGCCACTGAAACTGCCTCTGCCCTCGCCCACCATGGCATGCCTGAAATGTCTTAGATGATGTTAACAACCGTGTCTGCAGGTGCGTGCCTGCAGGCGCCCAGCCTCCGGGCTTGAAACACAGGGTCTGCCGCATTTGTTCCGGGATGGAAGGGGTGGGTACAGCCCTTTCTCCATGAACATGAGACAGACACATCAAAGTACAGCCGTTCCCTTGAAAGCTGCGGGAGAATATAGCAGGCCCAGCTGTGCCTGCGCAGGACAGCTGCTAGGACCGCTGAGTGAAAACAGCCATGACATTGTGTGACCAGCAAAGCTTTTGCTTTCTGGGGGTTTCATCTAGGTCTGCCCTTCCCATCGCAGCCTGCCTCCGTTTTCTATCCCGGGCAGGGGGGTTCAAAACCAGACAAGTAAATATTCAGTCACGTGTTACCTCTCGCTTCCTGAACAGCCTAAAACACGGACCCATCGGTCCCTGCGAAGTTCCACAAAGGAGCCCCACATCGGCTCTCCATTAAAGGCCACCCTCTGGGCTCTGAGGAATTTTTCCTGAATCACGAAGAAGGAAGAGATCGAATTCCTGTCATAACACACTCCAGAGCGCAAGGGGTAGCTAGAAATCCCCATTCATCTGAGAGATCTTTGAAAATCCTGCCTCGGGTGGAGCGACATTTTCTAACAATGACAACAGTGAGCTTGGCAGGCCGCCCTGGGTGCAGTCAAAGAGAACCAACACACTGTCCCTCTGGGGTCTGAGTCTCAAGACTTCCAGGAAGTTCCGGGGAACAGCAGGAACTCTGTCCTGGCTGGGGGATCACCCCACCCCCAGGCTTCCTTTGCAACAATACCGCAACAGAACTTTGTTCTACAAAGAGCCCAGCGGGGCCTCTTCACCTGGCACAGCTTCTGGGGAATCTTTGGGCAGAACCTCTCACAGACTGGAGTGCCCTGCAAGTTTCCTTGGCTCCTGCTCAGTATAGACCTGGAGGGATAGGATTTTGGGATGTTAAAACCAAACCCTTCCTGCTAACTGCAGAGTAGGCCTGCATTTCCCATGTACTAGTTTTTATATGTTTTAATCACCAAAATGTCTAATACTCACAATACAACTTAAAAGGAGTATCGAAGCATTTTGTAATTCACAAAGCCTAATTGTCACAATACTCCCTTTGCCACCTATGAAAAATTCAACTTTATAAAAATGCAGTTGGCAATAGAGATGCACAATAAAGAAGGGCTAAGGAAACGTGGAGCTACTGTTCTGCCCTGTGATGAAGCCGTCAGCTGTGCTTGAAATAAGCTCCAAGAACATGGCAGTAAATGTTCTACAGTAGGGTCACCCTCCATGACTCTCAATAACTCCAGCATCGTTTTCTGGACTATCAGCACGGCACTGGTATGATGGACAAGCTATCCAGGAGCCTGGGAAGGCAAATATTACACCAGAGAAACAGAAAACAAACGCCCTTAGCATGTCTTCTCTTTCCTTCAAGACAGTGAGTGTATCCTCAGAACCAAGGAGTCATTGCACTACTCAAATAACCATTTTGATTTGTCTATTAAAGTTTGCGTGGAGGAATGTCTCTGTAAGGCAAGTGCTTGCCATGCAGCTGATAGGCAAGTTCAGTCTCTGGAACCACAGAGTCCACTTCACAAAACTGTCCGCCGACTTCAGCACGAGTGTTGTAGCAAGTTAAAGCCCCCCCACACACACATACTAATAATAATTTAGAAACTTTTTCATAAGATCTTAACTGCAAAGACAGAATAGTTAAATTTTATGTCTTCTGACTTTCGAATCAGTGTTGGGAACAGGTAAAAAAGCATCTTGTTCTAAGTGCTGCCATTTTGACTTCAGACTCAATTTTGCCTGTAGGGTCATACAAGTTCATGTCCCCAAGCCCTAGGACAGGTGGGAACTTCACAACTGTTCTGCGCTGTGATGAAGCTGTCAGCTGTGCTTGAAATAAGCTCCAAGAACATGGCAGTAAATGTTCTACAGTAGGGTCACCCTCCATGACTCTCAATAACTCCAGCATCATTATTGACATGATAATACCTGTCACACTTCCCAAACTTTCCATGGTTTAGGACCCACCCCCTCCCTAAACCATGGAAATAGTCATGCGTGTTCTCTGGAATATCATGACTGTTCCTAACTACAGAAGGAGCAAAAGCATCTGATTGGTTGGCCTGAAAGTTTGCATTGTCTGTTGGTTGATAATGATGGAACACTTAAGTAAAGCCCCTAATCTTTGATATCTGATTGGTGAAAGTTCTAACGTTAACTTGGCACAAATGTTTGTGATTTTTTTTTCCTTTAAATACTTGCTTCAACTGACATTTGGGGTCTCAGTTCAGTTCCGGAGTCTATTTTGCAACCCTAATGAATCACTGACCTTACCCCTTTCTTTTGTGTTACCCTGCCTTAACTCTTGTCTTGAAGTAACCTCTTGTGTCTGCGTGGGCTGATTTCAAAACAACTGTATTTTTCAGTGTTTGATTGTACGAGGTCCAAGCTGCACACCCAGTGATTCTCAGAAAGTTTTTCAGTTACCTGAGAAGGGACTAGATGATAGATACCAAATGTCTGCCAGCACAAGCAACTGATGGTATACACGCGATGTGTGTGCACCTACCATGTGCACATCCCAAGTTCATCCTGAGTACTGGAACAGGAACAGGAGGAGAGCAGTAGTAGGAGTAACAAGTAGAACAAACCAGGTACTCACACCTTTGTCTCTTTAGACCATGCTGTATATATCACTGTAAATGAGCCTCAGAAAAAAAAAATGTAACATAACACAGAGTATGCAACAGAGTTGTCATTCGAGTGCTGGATTTTGCATCTGGATTCCATGACAATACCTGTCACACCCTTCCTGCATCCCCGCTGTCTCCCTCACTCCACACCTTCCAGTTGCAGTAGCCACAGAATTACAGTGCAGCCTCTGCCCTCTTCTCTCCCTGGTCAGCAGAAAGCATTCTAGTTTTTGCTCTCCAGAATATTGAAGGAAATATTAAGTGTTATCCACTCCTCCCCCCTTTTTTTGGCAAGGTCTCAACTCTAGCCCAAGCTGACCTGGGACTCTTAAGCTCAGGCTTAAGAGGAACTCACAGTGATTTTTCTCTCCTCAGCCTCTCAAGTGTTGGGTTTACAGGCAAGAGCTTTGGATTAGAACCCACATCCAGTGAGGAAGACACCTGGCTTGGGCCAGCGTCTTCAAGGGAAAAACAGATACAAGTTCAAGGCCCAACACTGGGAATGACCAGCCAGTATTGGGGCTAGCATTCAAAACTACATGCCTGAAGGGCCACCCACAGCATCTGTGACCTGACCCATAAAAGACTGCCCGGAAATGTGGCAAGCATCTATGACCAGTCCTCACAAAGGACTTCTTGGGAGGATGGTAGGCACCTGGGAGCCAGGACTGAAGCCAGCCAATGAGACTGCCTTCTGACTCTGGACCCCACCCAGCTCTCTGTACTTCACAAGTCTTTGTCTTTATTTAATGCCTGACACCAGTCTACCAGTCAGCTTTGCCTCAGCCCCTCAGAGCTAGGACTATTTAGGGCATGTGATTGCATTTCTTGACGTCTATAATTTCAGTCTCCCTAAGCCCAAATTGCCTCTTTTTTCCCTTTGTCCCCACCATCCTTCCTTTTGTCTACTCTCGCTATAAATTTATAAATTTTCTATTTTATGTGCACGGGCGTTTCGCCTGTATGCTTGTGTGTCACGTGTGCGCCTTGTACACATGGAGGCCAGATTAGGAACTAAACCTGCTGGAGCCACAGTCAGCATGTGGGGCTGGAAAATGAACCTGGGTCCTCTGGAAAAACAGCAAGTGCTCTCTTAACTGCTGAGCATCTCTGCAGCCCCCGCATTATGATTTACTTGGGGATGTTCTCTATACCTTTAGCATAAAATTATTCTTCTGTACTGGTGATTCATAAATTTGTCAGTTTTTCCCGTTTTTCCATTTTTACTGATTTATATTTGGCATTGCCCAGTTCTTCCTCCTTGCCTTCAAGCCTTGGTAGTGTGTTCTCCTCCCCTTGATTTACTCCATGAGTGAGGCTTTCTATGGAGCTCTTTATTTGCTTTATTGAATGTTAAATTCCAATACTTCAGGGTTCTTTTTTAGGAGTTCTCCTTATTGAACCCTACTTTCATATTCTGAATTAATTTCCTTATTTCAATAGCCTTTTATCATCTCCTAGAATACACTGGGAAGTAGATTGTGTCCTCACTTATTTGGACTTTATTTGACCATTCTTTTGAATTCTTTGCCTGGCATTTCATCTAATTTACTCTCTTTGGGGGTTGTGCTGGCTAGTTGTATATTAACTTGATGCAAGCTATAGTCATCTGAGGGAGGGAACCTCAACTGAGAAACTGCCTTCACAAGACTGGGCTGTAGGCAAGCCTGTAAGGACTTTCTTAATGATGTGGGTGCAGCCCACTGCGGGTGATGCCACCCCTGAGTTGAGCAAGCCTTGAGGAGCAAATGAAAAAGCCACACTCCTCCAAGGCCTCGGCATCAGCTCCTGCCCCCAGGTTCCTGCCCTGACTTTCTTTGATGATGAGCAGTGGTGTGGAAGTGTAAGCAAAACAAACCCTTCCTTCATGTGTTGCTTTTGATCATAGTGTTTTTATCACAGCAATAGAAACTCTAACTAGCATTGGGGTCATTACTGTGTGGTGCGGGAGAATTGTCTATATCCTGTCAATTATATTTTAAATAAATGCTGATTGGCCAGTAGCCAGGCAGGAAGTATAGGTGGGACAACCAGACAGGAAGTAGAGGTGGGGCAAGGAGAACAGGAGAATTTTGGGAAGGAGGAAGCCCATTCCTCCCCAGTCCTGTCCAGACATCGAAGAAGCAGAATGTGACCTGCCCCGCTAAAAAAAGTACCAAACCATGTGGCTAACATATACTAGAATAATGGCTTAATATAAGTTATAAGAGCTAATAAGAAGCCTGAGCTAATGGGCCAATCAGTTTATCATTAACATAGACTCTCTGCGTGATTTTCTTTGGGACCTAAAGACTGTGGGAACTGGACAGAACAGAAACTCCAACTAGCAGGCCCTCATGTTACAACTGTGGATTAGTAATTTTTGGAGGAGTCATAATGGCTTGATTTTTCCATGTTTCTTATGCTTCTATGTTGGGATTTGTGTGTCTGAGCTTAGGTCATTGGTTATATCTCCATTTTAAAGATCACCCATATTCTTTCAGCAAGGAATTTGTAGTGTTTAGGCAGTAGTGTTGTAGGGTATGCACTAGAGAACACTCCTTGACCGTGGGTTTTAGTCAATAGAAAGAACTCATTAGCCAGCCAGTGACTACATTGGGTGTTCAGGATCCCCGTGGAGTCCCAAGCTTTTTTCAGGGTGAGCTTTTAAGCACAAAAGCCATATCCTAGGTGGACACACTTCAGCTAACAAGAAGAGTTAGCCAGAAGCAGAACTGCAAATGTGATTCTATACAGAAGAGACCCTAAAAACCCCACCAGAAAAGTCTTAGAACTGATAAACTCTTTCAGGGAAAAAAAAAAATGGGATACAAAATTTACATATAAAAATCAGCAGCCTTCTGATATACTAAACAACAAACTAATAAGAAATAAAGCAGGGAAACCTGTCCCATTGCCATGTATCTCGCCCCAGTACTGTGAGGGGGAGAGATGGGTGGAGCATCCAGGGGACTGACGGATCCCTGGAGCTCACTGACCAGCCCAGCTTAGTCAGCCAGAGCTCCAGATCAGCAAGAAACCCCATCTCAAAAAGTAGGTGGAGAGCAATCAGGGAGAAGCTTAACATAAATATAACAAAGCAGCTGGAAAACTTCTGCAATGGAGACTTTAAAATAAGGAAGAAAGGAGTTACAGAAAAGCTCGTGAGATGACCAAGTGGGTTAGCATGCAAGGGGGACAGCCCAACTCTGAGTCTAAGGACCTGCACGTGGACACAGTGGGAAGAAGGGCCAGCTCCTGCAGGTCGTCCTCTGACCACTATGCACGCACTGCACAAAGAGCTTGCATGCTCATGAAATTAGAATTCATATTATGAAATAACCATGCTTCTAAAAGAAACCTATGAACTTGGTACAGTCCCTGTCAAAATTCCAGAACCATTCTTCAGAAACAGGAAAAATAGTCTTTAAATTCATATGGAAGCACAGAAGATCACAGATAGCTAAAGCAGTCCTGAGAAGAAAGAACTGTTGGAAATACACCTGATTTCAATTTATATACTACAGAACCACAGGACTAGCAAAAAAGCTAGTATTGGTACAAAAACAGACATGTAGATCAACAGAGCAGGACTGAGGACTCATGAAGTTATAACCACTCGACTTTTGACTAAGATGTCAAGCTATATGGAGATGATCATAACGTGCAAATAAACCGGTTTCAGAAAGACGAGTATTTATGTTTTCTGTCATCTCTATCAGGTGTAGGGGCACAGGTCCACAATCCCAACACTCAGGCATCCAAATCAGAAGGGTCACAAACTCAAGGCCAGCCTGGGTTCCACAGTGAGTCTGAGGCCAGCCAGAGCTACACGGCAAACCTGTCTCAGCCTTATTGGGTTGTTCATACATAGCACTGGTAAGGCTAAGGGGGAGTGATTTGCTATAATCTAGGAGCAAACTTCCAGAAGGGCAATGCTATGAAAATTGTCAGACTTGTAAATTCACTCTGCCATTCGCTCGACTTCTATTTATAGAAATAACTACAAGCAATCAGTGAGATCTTTTAAGGACATCCGCTTGCTGTGTTACATAAACTGCAAATAATTGAAGAAAACGTCAACGTTCTGTAACAGGGAACTCAGAATGCATCGTGGTACAGTCCGAATACTGTATGTTCAAAACAAGGCTAGATCTTTGCTTCGATTTTAATTTTTTTTTAGCCACTTGGATTTATTTAATACCTTAAGAAAACCAAGAAGTCCGCTGTGTGATGCCTCTCGTGTCTGAAACAACTTCATAAACAAAACCCAAACAATGACAACATCAAGAGACATGATAACACGAAAGAAGAAAACCTACAGGCAACTAATGACAGCTGAGAGGGAAAATTACCCCTCCCAGGGATGAGCTCCTGATTGGCTATCCAGGACAAAGCAATCAGCCCCCAAAACCATACACGTACGACAAACATGCACTCAGCAGGATGTATTTACGTGCATGCGTGCACGTGTGTGTGTGTGTGTGTGTGTGTGTGTGTGTGTGTAACAATAATAAAGCAAAAAAGGCTATCAGTTTGAGAGTGGGGGCCGTGAGAGACTTTGGAAGAGTCATGGGAGGAGCTGGAGGAAGGAAGGAGAAGGGGGAAGTGATGTAATTATATTTTAATTGAAATGTAAATAAACGAAACAATTGAATAAGAAATTCCAGCTTTATTACCATCTTAAACCCATAGTTTTATATTTAGGAGGCATGCTATAGTGTGGCTTGCCTGTAATCCAACTACTGAGGAGGCTGAGCCCGGCAGCTCACAAGTTCGAGGATAGTCTAGCAGCACAGCGAGACTTTGTCTCAAACTGGGAAGAAATTGAAATTTCCTATTTATCTTGAAATCACAAGTTCACCTTTTGATCTCTTTGCTTGCCTGACTTTCACTTCTGACTCTCTCAGTGACTGTGTCTGACTCATTTCTCATTTCCAGACAACTATTCTCATGGATAAATTTGGCCTGTGGTGGTGATTTCCCAAAATAAAGCAATATATGCTCACCAGGGGAAAGGGTTGGCAGTGCCCAGAATAACACAGAGAGAAAGAAAGGCGGGTAGACTTGCCCTCTGCTACCTTACAGTGACTGTGTGTTTACCTATCTCCCCAGCCAAGCCTGCCACTGCTTGGCCATTTGCAGTGAGGCCCAGGAAACTGGAATATTCTAGAAGAAGCATTAGTCACATACCAGCGCTTGTGTCACATTGTTTTTTCCTGAGGGCAAAGGCGCTGCTTCCAGGACCACCTTAAGGAGCATCCGAGGGTCTCCTCACAGGGATTTGGTGAGCGGCCCAGTAAGCCTTCTGTCTGTACTGCTCAACCTCCAACCAACACTCCATTTTCCAGACATCCACTCTGCTAGTCAAGACTCTAAGGACAGGAAGGACTCTCGGGCTTATAGAAGATAACTCATTAGACCTTTTGGTGTGTTTATTTTTTATAAAGGAGATTTATGACAATGCCCACTGTCAGACTGTTGGTGGGGTGATGATAAAGGTTTAAGATTTTGTTTTGGTTTTCTGTTTGTTTGGGGTTTAGGGTTTTGTTTGTTTGTTTGTTTGTTTGGTGGTTGGTTGGTTGGTTGGTTTTCTGAGACAGGGTTTCACTGTGCAGCCCTAGCTGTCCTGAATCTCACTCTGTAGATCAGGCTGGCCTGGAACTCAGAGATCCACCTGCCTCTGCCTCCTGAGTGCTGGGATCAAAGGTGTGCACCACCACCCGGCAAACATTTTAAAAGCCATCTCCTTTAAGGAATATCACCGTGGTGTGTAATGCTTGAAAATTCTGATAGAGTTGCAATTTCAAGGCTGATTTCAAGTTACCAAAATATATCACTGAGTACCAGCTTGGAAGGGGAGCTCATATGTGTAATACCATTGTAAAGTACTGCTACCTCAAGAGCAAACATAATAAAGCATAGCAAAAAGTAGTAATGTATTACTGATATGTATGCCATTTGCCTTTGCATAATTTCATCTTAAATTATATAATTTAATTTCTAATAATAGTCAGATTTTATGACAAACTCAGAAAATTCTGGAAAATTCAGCAATGGCTTATGGAAGCCAGTACTACATTGCAAGACATCTTGCGTGTATTCTCCCAAGTGCCCTTGTTGGTTTTGTTGTCCACTTGGAAAGAGGGCCCCTTGGCTGATGGGATTGGCCTGTGGTTATGCCAGTGAGGGAATTTTTTTATTGCTAGTAGATTTAGACCAGCCCAGCTCATTGTGGGCAATGCCACCTGTAGGCAGAGGCTAGGACCAGAGGAGAAAGGTAAGTTGAGCATGCGCATGGGAATGAGCCAGAGAAGAGGGCTCCTTCATGGTCTCTCTCAGCTCCCCCTCCAGATTCCTGCCTTGAGTTCCTGCCTTGGTCTTCTTTGTACTATAACCTGTAAGCCAAACAAGCTATCAGAGAAACAACTGAAACATTAGTAGCAGAGAGGGAATTGCAGTGACAGACCTGAACGTGTTGGTTTGGGGGAGGATTGTGGGGAACATTGGGAATCCCCGGCTGGAAAAGCCCCTGAGCTGTGGGAACTTGGCAGAACACTGGAAGCAGCGTGCAGACAGTGGAGACCTGCACCGTAAAGTTTCAGAAGGAAGTCTGAGAATCCCTCGACTCTAGTGAGACCATTTGTGTGATATTTTAAATGAAGAATCTGTTGGTTTTGGTCGGCTGAGCCTGAAGAATCAGCTGTGGGTAACAAGAGACCGGCGCCACTGAAGTGAAGCCTTTGCTTTACTGAAACTGCTGGTCAGCTGAAGTCTTCCAGAACATATTTCCTCAAGGTCAACACACGAAGGCTGTGACCCGGGGAAGCCAAAACGTCACATGAAGCTGGCAGCTGACATGGCAAACAGTGGGTAAGAGTCCCAAACCCATGGGGCTGTTTCTGAGGGAATGAAGGAGTCATGGATAGAGGTTGAGGCTGGGCACCCCGAGAGATCAGAGGTCATGGGTGAAGGTGAAGCCTTGGCTGCAGCAGCAGTCCCATGATACTGGAAACGCCAGGGGCGTGGTACATCTGCCAAGGACGGCAGTAGTTGCAGAAGGGCATCATTTAAGCCTAGAGACAAGCCGTGTGTGTGCACGTCAAAGTCACAGAGATGGAACTGCCCAGTTGCTCTGGAGTCCAGAGGCTCGGGAGTGAGTTCCAGCTGTTCTATACAGAGGTGTTTATACTTTTGGATTTTGGGTTTCTTTGGATCTAATTCTAACTGTGCTCTGATTCTTTCCTCTCGGAATAAAAAAGCGTGTAACTTAATTTGGATCTTATAGTAGTCCATAGTTAAGAGTCTTTGCATTTTTACTTTTTAAGATTTATTTTACGTGTATGGATGTTTTCCCTGAGTGCATATAAGTGTACCACTTGTGTGCAGTGCTCACAGATGTCAGAAGAGGACGTGGGATTGCCCCAGACCTGGAGTTACAGATAGTCATGAACCACCATGTGGGTATTTGCGATTAAACCTGGGCCCTCTGCAAGAGCCGCAAACGCACTTAAGAACTAAGCCATCCCCGCAGCCCCAAGTCTTCGGAGGTTTAAAGGGTCTTTGAATTCTGAAAGCATTGGGACTTTAGAAAGACCGTGGGACGCTTTGAAAACTGAACCATGCTGTGATGTGAAGGTGAGATCTTGGGAACAAACAAGGAAGGAGCACTTAGAGCTTTTGCGCTGTGTTTTGGCATCATTTGACAAGCACTGACGGGTCCTACTTGGCTTCATTGTCATCCTGACACGTTTGGGAAAAGGAAACCACAACTGGGGAATTGCCTGGATGGCTGGCGTTGAGGACAGAGACCATGAATTTTTGCCTTATCAAAAGTACTCCATGAAAAAAAAAAAGTACTCCATGAATGAAAAAAAAATGGACCAGTAAAATACAGTGAAGTAAATAAACTCAAGACAGAGGCAAACAGCTTCTAGGGTCTTGATTTCCTTTAAATGCATAGACGCAGCTTAAATAAAAGGCTTTTGTTATTGGATGTGTTCTCTCAGCTTGGGTATCGTGACTGACATCTCTGGAAAACAGCCTGGCTGCTCCCAAACATAGCTCCTCATCCACAGTAGACATTAAGAGTCAAGGAAGGATTTTCTGGCGTTCACTTTATGTTATGGAATAAACTTTTTGTACACTGTGAAGATGCATCTTTTCCAAGTTGCCTTCTGATTGGTTTAATAAAACAGCTGACTTGCCGGCAGCTAGGCAGGAGGTATGGGCAGGACAGCCAGAGGAGGCTGGGAGGAGGAAGGGTGGAGCTGGGGTGTGCTTTGTAAGTTGTGAGAGCCAAAAGGCTAAGTTGGTCTCATAAAGCCATCAAGTCAGGGTGGGCAATGCCTCTGTAGTACCCATAGCTAGTAGCTGACAGCACAGAGCATAGACTTGCTTCGCACTGGTTTTATATACACCTTTTGTCAATTTCCTTAGTTTTTCTCAGTCTCCATTCTCCCATCAGAATTTATGTTCCCCCTGCAGGGTGTTAGGCAGCTTTGACAAAACAGGTAGTTAAACTAAGCCTCACAAGTGGAGTAGCTGGATGAGAGAAGAACCTCTGCACTGTGTGTGGGAACATCCCTTGGGATCTGGGGAAGAATTAGAATCCTGCTGGAACCAGTATGAACACAGGACAGAGGCTGGAGATGTCACAGAGCTGAACAAAGGCTGCAGAGGGAGGGGGCAAGCAGAGAGGGACGGAGAAACAGTGCCCGAGAGCAGAGAGCTGGGGCTTGGTCAGGAGGTAGTTTAGGCAAACATATCCCAAGGTTCCAATGCAAAAGATGAATGATCAAATGAGCACCAGGGACTGACTCGGGGCTAGGAATACAGCCATCCAGCCACTAAACCCATTGAGACAAGTCTCCTCAAAGGTACCCAGAGGCTTTTCATCCCTCTCAATCTGTAGTCAAGGAAACAGGAGGCTAAAAACAAAGTTGCAAAGAAACACAGGTTTGAAAATATCTACCAAGGAAAGAAGAGAGCCGGCTATGTATTCAGTATGTGTGCAGGTTTCCATGGTAGCATGTGTCTGCACAGAGCGCCAGGTGAGGCACAGGTGTAATGTGGCATGCATACGCACATGCGCATGTGTGTGTGTGTGTGTGTGAGAGAGAGAGAGAGAGAAAGAGAGAGAGAGAGAGAGAGAGAGAGAGAGAGAGAGAGAGAGACAGATCCAATTCACACCTTGGAAGAGAGGGTATAAGCATTGTTCTGAGCTCTGAAAACACAATTCCCAAGAGCTTTCTGAGTTCTTAGTCTGTGCCAAATGAGTTCTGGCATAATAGAGGTCACTTGGGGCCAAAAGGAGAAATTACCAGCTGAAATGGGGAATCTTGAATGTAGGCAAATACACAGACACTGGGCAGGAGCTTGATGCAGGGAAAAACTGACCCTGGGCTCAGATGCATTGCTGTAAAATCCATGCTTAGCTGTAATTCATTGTGGGGCTTTTGGTAACTTGCCTCGTTGTCATATTAGTGTCTGAGACTCATCACGGAAAACCCTTAATGGCTCTGTGAAAACCAAACTAAGTAATACAAATATAAGAACCTGCCTCTAGGAGACACAGAATATATATTTTTATTTTTTAACTGATTTAATTTTTCTTTGCTCTCTTCCCTTCCTCTCCCCTCCCCTTCAACCCTCTCCCATGGTCTCCGTGCTCTCAATTTACTCAAGAGATCTTGTCTTTTTCTACTTCCCATGTAGGTTAGATACATGTATCATTGTTGTCTAGGTTCTCTGGGAGCATGAATTGTAAGCTTGTTTACTTGGTTTTATGTTTAAAAAAATATGATATTTGTCTTTCTGGGTCTGGGTTACCTTACTCAGTATGATATTTTCTAGATCCATCCATTTGCCAGCGAGTTTCAAAATGTCATTAATTTTTCTGCTTGTAGTACTCCATTGTGTAAATGTACCACATTTTCCTTATCCATTGTTGACTGAGGTTTCTGTCCCACCAGGTCCCACAGCCGTTTAGTCCCAAATAAATATACAGAGGTCTACATTAATGATAAACTGGTTGGCCTAATAGCTCAGGCTTCTTATTAACTCTTATAACTTACATTAGCTCATAACTCTTAACTGTGTTAGCCACGTGGCTTGATACCTTTTTTGCTGAGGCAGTCACATCTTGTTTCTTCTGCGTCTGGGTGATGGCTGCAGACTGAACCTTTCCTGTACCCAGAATTCTCCTTGCCTGCCTTTACTCCCTGTCTGGTCACCCCACCTAAACTTCTTGCCTGGCTATTCTCAATCAGCATTTATTTAAAAATACAAGTGACAGGGTACAGACCATTGTCGCACAACACTCTCCCCCTTTTTTAAACAAGAACTCTGAATCGAATCTCCTTTGTTTAGCTTTTCTACTGACCACTATCCATAACATCTTGTAACCAACATTCTAAACAAAGGCAAACATCCATAATCCATTTTTTTGGGAATGTAGGCATAGTTTTCCAGGCTACTTCCTGCTGATTGGGGGTGCTGGTTGTAATGGTTTAAGTAAAATGCTGCAGGTCCCCAAGAAGTATCAGGCAGCAGGCAATGGGTCCCAAGACCATGGTGAGCAACAAAGACAGCTGGGTCCCAGGCAGGGATCCCCCAAGTGGCCCACAGGCAATGGGTCCTAGGCACGGAGCCACATGGTGGGTGAGATAATGAGACGGATAGGCACACCATGCAGAGTGACACTGGATATTTATTTAGTGGGTTATAGAAGGGAAAGGGGAGAAGGGGAGAAGATTAGAGAGAGAGAGAGAGAGAGAGAGAGAGAGAGAGAGAAACAGAGGGGGGCAAGAAGCTGCCTCTTTGAGAGAGACAGAAAGGAAGAGACTCAGGCTGCAAGCAGGAAGGAAGTTCTGCCTGCTTCACCAAACAAGGGAGGGACTGGGCTGGGCTTGTCTCTTAAAGGGACAGGACACACCATTATACTGATAATCTTATGGGGACCTAAAGAAAATTCAGAATTATGAGCAAGTTCTGATTGGAGTATCCTGTGAGGTTTTATCATCTCAGGCAGCAGTCTTTGAACTGTTCTGGATGTAGAACTCAGATATCTGGGTCATTCCTCCTATAAGAGATTTATTAGAGGGGGGTCTTCCTTGGTCAAACCTGATTTTTCTTAATGAAGAATGAATCTATGAGGCATTTCTTGTAGAAACAAAGACAAACCTCTATACCAAAGTAACATATCTTTTGACTTAAATTTCAAAGTCAAAGCATTATATATATGTGTATGTATATATATATACATATATATAGGATTAATCCAGCAGTGTTTATAATTAAATGTCTTTTAGCAGCTTTTGCTCCTTCCTCAGTTATCAAAAAAATTAATGACAACACAATAACATACAGTATCCAGACTCTCTGTGTATTTTTCATCTTTACGTGGCTCTGTTTTAACCTCTATTTCTTTTATTTTTATTTTTAATTTTTGGCTTTTTGAGACAGGGTTTCTCTGTGTATCTTTGGCTGTCCTGGAATTCACTCTGTAGACTAGGTTATCATTGAACTCACAGAGATCCACGTACCTCTACCTCCCAAGTGTTGGGATTAAAGGTGTGTGCCACCACACCCAACTACTCTTTTTTTTCTTTTAAGGACTTTATCCTTCTTTTTTTCTCTCCCAGGCCTATATATATTTTTAAACTGTTAACTGTTTGCAGGCTTTATTTTTTGTCTTTCAACCTATCTTTACTCTATCTCTCTTTTTCTGACCTCATGCGTCTTTAATTTGCTAAGTGATATGGCTAGGATTAAAGCTGTGGCTGTGATGGCTGGATTGAGTCCATTCCTTAGCTTTCTGAGATTCTAGCCTCATGGCAGAGGTACTGGCCAGACCCATGTTGTTGCCACAACTCTATGGTGTGTTTTTTGCTGAGGCAGTCACATCTGGGTGACAGTTCCAGAATCGTTCCTGTTCCCAGAATTCTCCTTGCCTGTCCTCTACTTCCTGCCTGGTCGCCCCACCTATACTTCCTCCCTGGCTACTGGCCAATCAGCATTTATTTAAAATACAAGTGACAGGGTACAAGACCATTGTCCTACAGCAATCCATTCTTGGGTTGAGGGGCATTTAAGTTGTTTCCAGGTTCTGGCTATGACAAACAAAGCTGCTATGAACATAGTTGAACACATGTCCTTGTGGTACCATTGAGCATCCTTTGGATAGATACCCAAAGGTAGTATTGCTGGGTCTTGAGGAAGGTTGTTTCCTAATTTTCTGAGAAATCAGCACACTGACATCCAAAGGGGTTGTACCAGCTTGCACTCCCACCAGCAGTGCAAAAGTGTTCCCTTTTCCCCTCAACCTCTCCAGCATAAGTTGTCAGTAGTGTTTTTGATCTTGGCAATTATTGCAGTTTTAAGATGGAATCTCAGAGTTGTTTTGATTTGCATTTCTCTGATGACTAAGGATGTCGAACATTTCCTTAAGTATCTTTCAGCCATTTTAGATTCCTCTGTTGAGAGTTCTCTGTTCAGGTCTGTACCCCATTTTTATTGGATTATTTGTTCTTTTGATGACAAATCCTATGAGTTCTTTGTATATTTTGGAGATCAGACCTCTGTCTGATGTGGGGTTGATGAAGATCTTTTCCTATTCTGTAGGCTGTCATTTTATCTTGTTGACCATGTCCTTTGCTTTACAGAAGCTTTTCAGTTTCAGGAGGTCCCATTTATTAATTGTTTCTTTCAGTGACTTGTGTTACTGGGGTTATATTTAGGAAGTGGTCTGCTGTCTCAATGCATTCAAGTCTACTTCTCACTTTCTCTTTGATTTCTTTATTAGCCCATTTATCATCTGTGTAAAGGAGAGCTACTGATTTTTTTAGTTAATCTTGTATCCAGCTACATTACTGGAAGTGTTTATGAGTTGTAGAAGTTCCTTCATAGAATTTTTGGGTCACTTATGTAAACTATCATAGCATCAGCAAATAGTGAGCATTTGACTTCTTCTTTTCTGATTTGTATACCCTTCATCTCTTTTTGGTGTCTTATTGCTCTAGCTAAAACCTCAAGAACTATATTGAATAGACATGGAGAGAGTGGACAACTTTGTCTTGCTCCTGATTTCAGTGGAATCACTGGGATTTTCTCTCCATTTAGTTTGATGTCAGCTGTTGGTTTGCAGTATTTTGCATTATTATGTTTAGGTATGTTCCTCTTATCCCTGCCCTCTCCAAGACCTTTATCACAAAGGGATGTTGTATTTTGTCAAAGGCTTTTTCAGCATCTAATGAGATGATTATATGGTTTTTATTTTTCAGTTTGTTCATATGGTAGATTACATTGACAGATCTTCATATGTTGAACCATCCCTGTATCTCTGGAATAAAGCTGACTTGATCATTGTGGATGATGTTTCTGATGTGTTCTTGGATTCGATTTGCCAGTATTTTATTTAGTATTTTTCATCAGTGTTCATGAGTGAGATTGGTATGTAATTCTCTTTTTTAGTAATGTCTTTCTGTGGTTTGGGTATCAGGATAATTATAGCCTCATAAAAAGAGTTTGGCCAGCCGGGTGGTGGTGGCGCACGCCTTTAATCCCAGCACTCGGGAGGCAGAGGCAGGCGGATCTCTGTGAGTTTGAGACCAGCCTGGTCTACAAGAGCTAGTTCCAGGACAGGCTCCAAAACCACAGAGAAACCCTGTCTCGAAAAACAAAAAAAAAAAAAAAAAAAAAAAAAGAGTTTGGCCATGTTCCTTCTGTTTGTTTCTATTGTGCGGAACAATTTGAGGAGTATTGGTATTAGTTCTTTGAAAATCTTGTAGTATTCTGAACTGAAACCATCTGCTCCTGGGCTTTTTTTAGGTTGGGAGACTTTGATGACTGTCTCTTTTTCTTTGGCAGTTGTAGGTCTATTTAATTTTTTTATCTGGTCTTGATTTAATTTTGGTAAGTGATATTTATCCAGAAAGCTGTCCATTTCCTTTAAGTTTTCCAATTTTGTGGAGTACAGGTTTTTGAAATTTGATTATCTCCTGTCATCTAGTTCTCTTGGGTGAATTTTCTTCTTTTTGTCCTAAAGTTATCAAATGTTCTGAATTCACTAGTTGGGATTTTTCTAGCTTCTTCATGTAGGCATTTAGTGCTATGAGCTTCCCTCTTAGCACTGCCTTCTTGTGTCCCATAAATTTGGGGATGTTGTGTGATCATTTTCATTGAATTTTAGGAAGTCTTTAATTTCTCCCATTTTTCTTCCTTGACCCACTGATGATTTGGATGAGCATTATTTAATTTCCATGTATTTCTGGACTTTCGGGAATTAGTATTGCTGTTGAATTCTAATTTTAAGCCATGGTGATCTGACAAGATACAAGGGGTTTTTCCAAATTTTTTGGATCTGTTGAGGTTTGGTTTGTTACCGAGTATGTGGTCAATTTTTGAGAAGGTTTCATGAGGTGCTGAGAAGATGGTGTGTTCTTTTTTGTTTGGATGGAATATTCTATAGATATCTGTTAAGTCCATTTGAGTCATAACATCTGTCAGTTCCCATATTTGTCTATTAATTTTTTTTACCTGAATGACCTGTCCAGTAGTGAGAGTGGAGTGTTGAAGTCTCCTACTATTAGTGTGTGGGGTTTAATGTATGATTGAAGTTAGAATTGTTTCTTTTACATATGAAGGTACCCTTGTATTTGGGGCATATATGTTCAGTATTGAGAATTCCTCTTGGTGGATTTTTCCTGTGACTAATATAAAATGTCCTTCTTTGTCTCTTTTAATTGAGCTTAGTTTGAAGCCTATTTTGTTAGATATTAGGATAGCTACACCAGCGTGTTTCTTAGGTCCATTTAATTGGAAAATTTTTTCTCGACCCTTTACTCTGAGGCAATGTCTGTCTTTGAGGTTGAGGTATGTTTCTTGTATACAACAGAAGGATGGATTCTTTTTTTCATATTTATTCTGTTAGCCTGTGTCCTTTTATAGGTGAGTTGAATCCATTTATATTAAGGGATATTAATGACCAGTGATTGCTATCTCCTGTTAATTTAGTTTTCATTGTTGGTGATGTTAATTTGTGTGTTTTCCCTTCTTTGGGATTTGCTGCTGTGAAATCATCAATTGTCTGTGTTTTTGTTGATGTAACCAACTTCCTTGGGTTGGAGTTTTCCTTCTAGTTCTTTGTGTAGGGCTGGGTTTGTGGCTAGTTATTGGTTAAATGTGGTTTTGTCATGGAATATCTTGTTTCATCCTTCTATGGTGATTGAAAGTTTTGCTGGGTATAGTAGTCTGGGCTGGCATCCGTGGTCTCTTAATGTTTGACCAGGACCTTCTGGCTTTCATTGTTTCCATTGAGAAGTCAGGTATAATTCTGATAGGTCTGCCTTTATATGTTAGTTAACATTTTTCCTTTTCAGCTCCTAATAGTCTTTATTCTGTATGTTTAGTGTTTTGATTATTATGTGGCAAGAGGATTTTTTTTTAATCCACTCTATTTGGTGTTCTGTAAGCTTCTTGTATCTTAATAAGCATATCTTTCTTTATGTTGTGGAAGTTTTCTTCTATGGTTTTGTTAAATATATTTTCTGTGATTTTGAGTTGAACTTCTATACATATTATTCTTAGATTTGGTCTTTTGATGGTGTCCCATATTTCCTGGATATTTTATGTTAAGCTTTGTTAGATTTAATGTTTTCTTTGACAGATGAGTCTATTTCCTCTATTGTATCTTCAGTGCTTGAGATTTTCTATTCTATCTCTTGTAGTCTGCTGTTCATGCTTGTATTTGTGGTTCCTGATCATTTTCTCATGATTTTTGTTTCTATAATTCCCTCAGCTTGTATTTTCTTTATTGTCTCTATTTGAGTTTTCAAGTCTTGAATAGTTTCTCTTATGTGTTTGATTTCTTTTTCTTGGCTTTCTATAAAGGATTTGCTCATATCTTCCAATTTTTTGTTTGTCTTTTCCTCCATTTCTTTGAAGAAAGTTTTCATTTTTTCTTTAAGGGCCTCAAATATTCTCCTGAAGTTATTTTTTAGGTCATTTTCTTCTGCTTCATCTATATTTAGTGGTTCAAGTCTTGCTACCCTAAATCTACCTGATTTAACACTTCACTATAGACAAGTGAATGGTATGCCCATAATTCCTAAGGGGAGTCTTGCTGTTTTCTAGATAACACCTTGAGGAAAGAAGCCAAAGGGACTATTTCCTACATCATTCTGGGCAGAGAAGCAGCAGCTATTTATTGTTTATGAACCTTCATCCTAGAAGGTCTTTGTGTCTTTTACTTCTTCAAGCTCACTCGTAGTAAATATTTTTTAATTAATTAATTATTTTTTAAAAATAAAACAAACTATCTTTTTTCATTATACATACCAATCAAAGTTCCCACTCCCTCCCCTCCTCCTATTCCCTCCACATACCCTCCTGTCCCACCCCCACCCAGTCCTCAGAGAGGGTAAGGCACATTGCTTTGAGGAAAGCCCAAGGTCCTCCCTACTATATCTAGGCTGAGCAAGGTATCCATCTAAAGAGAATGGGTTCCCAAACAGCCAGTACATGTAGTAGGGATAAATCCTGGTGCCACTGGAGGGACCCCCTCAAATATTAACTGTTGTTTTTATTAGTAAGGAGGCAGAGGCCCAGAGAGAGTAAATAATTTCCTCTATTTTGAGTGGTTGAAAATTAACTTAGTAACATTAATTTTATTTCAAAAAACAAATTGAGAGTTGCGGCGGAGAGGTGCAGTATGCAGTCACAGCGGAGAGGCACTGTAATCAGGAATAGGCTTTGGGGGACCGGCGTGACAGACACAAGCGGCGGGAACTGGCTTGGCAGCAGATGCAAGCGGTGGGGACCAGACCGGCCGATGCAAGTGGCTGGGACCAGCACGGTGGCCGATGCACGAGGCAGGGACGGGCACCCAATAGGGAGAGCAGATCGCCCCACTACAATTGAATCAAAGAGGTAGGCCTTTTGTTGGAAAGGTCACTGGCAAACGGGGAACCTGATCCTGATCCTGAAGACCCTTCGGAGGGATGAGAGGGTTCTTGGCCTGTGGCAGGAACCAGGAAACAGAGCGAGGGCATTTGGTAAGCGGAACCCTTGGCCAGCAGGGAAACCTGATCCGGTTTT
>NC_022027.1:6333977-6341316 GCF_000317375.1 Microtus ochrogaster | reverse complement strand
TGGCCTGGGTCTGAAAAAGCATGGGATAAAACCGGACTTGCTGAACATAGCGGACAATGAGGACTACTGAGAACTCAAGAACAATGGCACTGGGTTTTTGATCCTACTGCGCGTGCTGGCTTTGTTGGAGCCTGGGCAGTTTGAATGCTCAACTTACTAGACCTGGATGGAGGTGGGTGGTCCTTGGACTTCCCACAGGTCAGGGAACCCTGATCACTCTTCAAGCAGATGAGGGAGGGGGACTTGGTCGGGGAGGGGAGGGAGGTGGGAGGCGGTGGCGGGGAGGATGCAGAAACCCTTAATAAATAAATAAATTTAAAAAAAATTGAAAGACAAATAATATAAGTTCGTTTTTTCTTTTAACCATTTCTCCAAATATCGGTACCATTTGTATAACCAGTTCAGCACTATATTATAAACTGTTATGCTGTCATCAATATCCAATCTCACTAGAGACTGAGAAGAGCCAATCTGAGCCAGTGCAGCAAGATAGTCACTAATTAAAACTGAAAATATCACCATTGTAAAACATTCCTTAGAGAACAATCTTAATTAGAAAATAATTTAAAAACAACCAGTTTAATACACAATTCCTAAGAGGCCCAGCAGGTCCTCAAACACTGTATTTCACCACTGTATTGGTTAATCTCAAGTCTCAATTTGATCAGATCTAGAATCATCCTGGAAATAGGCCTCTGGGCATGTCTGTAGATTGTCTCAGTTTGGTTTATTGAAATGAAAAGACATTTCCCACTGTAGGTGGCACCATGGATTGAGATCTTGGAATGAATAAAAAGGAAATAAACTTCCTAAAACAGAACATGCCTTCATCACTCTCTGGTTTTTTCCCCCTTTCTTTTTTTCCTCTGTTTTTTTTTTTTTCAATTCTATTAGCTCTAGTAAGCTGCTTCAGTAGGTATCTTCATCACGGTCTTGACCCCTTTGCTCATATTCTCACTCATCCCGCTCTTCGTCTGGACTTTGGGAGCTCAGCTCAGTGCTCTACTGTGGATCTCTGCATCTGCTTCCATCAGTTGCTACATGAAGGTTCTATAGTGACATTTAAGATGGTCATCAATCCAACTACAGGGCAAGGCCAGTTCAAGCACCTTCTTCACTATTGCTTAGGGTCTTAGCTGGGATCATCCTTGTGGATTCCTGGGAATTTCTGTTAATTCGGGTTTCTTGTTGGCCCCATAATGGCTCCCTCAATCAATTTATCTTTTTCCTTGCTCTCCATCTCTGTCCCCCCATCTCAACTCTTCATTCCCTCAAGTTCTCCTCCCTGCCTCCCCTTCTTTCTTCCTCCTCCCCTAATGGTAACCCACCTGGCCTGACAGCGAGGGTACCAGCACAGGACCAAACTGGGCCCTCTGAATGCAGGAGACAGTTTTGTGGTTGAGTCAGACTGTGGGACCACTGGCAAGTGAGACCAGGATTTATCCCTACTGCTTGTACTAGCTTTTTGGAACATATTCTCTCTGGAGGGATACCTTGCTCAGTCTAGATGCAGTAGGGAGGGCCTTGGTCTTTCCTCAAAGAAGTGTGCCTTAACCTCTCTGAGGAGTGAATGGGGGGGTAGGTAGACTGAGCGAAAGGAGGGTAGGGATTGGGAACTGGGATTGGTATATAAAATGAGAAAATAGTTTTTCCTAATAAAAAACTTCCAACATAATATTTTTATTGATTATTTGGGAATTTCACATCATGCACCCTGATCACACTAACTTCCCAGTCCTCCCAGGTCCCGCTCCCCACAACTTTGAGACTTCTCCCATCAAAAAAAATATGTTTAAAAGAGCAACTCCAATTGGCATTGCCCATATACTCCCTGGGGCATGGTCAAACTCCCAGTAGCCAGACCCTGAAAGATAATTGAGTCTTTCCCCACCCACAGCCCCAAGAGAAGCCATCAGTTGTGGAGAGCTACCCTTCAGCATCCTTATCACAACTTTTAAGAGTTTTTTTTTTTTTTGATGGCTTTCTGTCTAGGCTGTCACTTTTCGGGGGAGGGGGTGGAACGGGTTGTCACAGAAGCCTTCAATGTCCTTCTTTCTCAACTGTGAATCTTCAGTCATAGATACAATGCAAAAGTAGCTTCCTTGTTCTTTACAACCAGTTGGAACATGGATCATGGACTTCCAGATGGTCTCTGGTGACAGCATGGACCACAGACATCACACATGCCACTGGTCTTATCATAGCATAGTCTCCCATAGCAGTACAGACCATGAACATCAACGTGGATTCAGACAGAATAGACCACAGACATCTGCATGGCTCTCAGTGGCAACACTGGTCACAGATATCAATACAGCCCTGACTGAAGCAGTGCCACAGACCCCAGCATGGTCTCCTGTGGGAGCATAGGTCACTCATATCAACATGGCCCACAGTGTGGCATGACCCAGACCCTAGTATGGCCTCCTGCAGTAGCACAGACTATGGACCTAGCCTTCAGTGATAGCGTGGTCCTTAGATATCCGCAATGTTTCCAGTGGCGGCCCAGACCATGGACATCCACATGAACCTCTGACTTCAATACAACCTGGGGCAGTGGACCATAGAAGTCTTTGAGGAGGTCCAGTCTAGAAAATGAACCTGGTCTTCATCTCTGACGTCCTGTCATTTTTTAGAACCAGAGCAATTGTGTGACGGGGCAGCAGCGTATTCAGGGGCTAAGTCAGTGCAAGCTCCAAGCTGCATACCACCTTATCAACCTACTGAGCAATGACACGCCCTCCCCCATCTACATCAGCCTTCTCTCAGATCCGACACCGCCATCACATCTCACCCCCTGATCCTCCATCTTTCCTACCTCTCTATCATATTCATCCATCATAATGGCACTGGCAATGGCAATGTGACATGCAGTATATTTTTTGCCCCACAGCTTTATATGCAAATATTCATTTCAAACAATGAATCCTTAGTCTGGATCAAGGTTTCTAGTTTCTGACACACCATAAATACTGGACCACTGCCCACACTCCTCTGAGATAGCCTGCTGTTGCCCAGGGTCAAGGTGATCCTGAAGTTAGTCAGGGAATCCAGAAGCTATGTCTGCTGCCCCAAGCCTAACTGGGCTCCACCTTTGGTCTTGTAGCTTGCAGGCAGCCCCACACTCTCTGTTCCCCAGCAGGGCAAACAACCCAACTGCAGTGGCAGTGGCAGAGAACCAAGCCTACTTAGTAATGCTATTTCTTCAGGCTGGGCTCCTCCACACACTCCAGCAGCTCATGAATGGAGTAGATGTTGGGGTGAGCCAACTCACAACACTAGATCTGGGACTGGATGGTAGCCGCTCTCTGCCTCTTGACGGATATAACTAGCCCAGCACCTGGACTTCCTGCTGTGAAGGACTGTACTTTGAACTGTGAGCCAACGTAAGCTTTTCCTCCCTTAAGTTGCTTTTGTCAGAATGTTTTTATCATAGCATAAAGAAAGGAGACTTGGATGCTACAGGCATCTCGTGTTTCCCATTTCCATGTCCTCTCTCTCTCTCTCTCTCTCTCTCTCTCTCTCTCTCTCTCTCTCTCTGTTTTCTCACTCAGAACGCTGCCCCTTACCTGTTCTGCTTGCAAGACTGTCGCTGTTCTGATGGCCAGCATGTCTTCTCTTCCCTTCTTTCTCTCGGTGGCTAGCTACCTCCGTGCACACTAATACACATTCAAATGATTCCTATGCTATTCAGACTTTCATCTCCTTGCTGTGTAACAAATAAACCAGGTGAGGAGCTTCGTCCAATGTAACTGTTAACTTACGTCAATAGAACATAGAAGATTCGCCATTCCCTGGCTGGGGTGGTTTGAAGCAGGCCCACACATTCTATGTTGCGTTCCCTGGAAAGAACAGTAGAACTGTATCCACCTCCTCTAGTGTGAGAGTTACACTGAAAGATTCTCTTCCCATAGACAAACATGGCAGACATGCCACAGAGCACTTCTGAGATTGGGACGTGAAAGGCTAGAATATCAACTGTCCTTAATCCCCTACCGAGTCTGGAGGAGACAAACTACCATGGTTGTTGTAGGGACAATAAATCTGTTTCAATGGAGAGGACCATGTGGCAAGAACTGAGCTGACAAACCCTAGTGACGTGTGGGAGCCAGCTTAGGAGGGGACTTTGCAACCCCATTCAGGCCTTCACTGTGACTCTAGGCAGGCAAACCTTGATTTTAGTCCAATGAGAAATCCAAAGCCAGAGCCACCTGGCTATCCTGATCTTAATTCCTAACTCACAGAAACAAGGAGCCAATATTTACTGTTTTCAATGCCAACAGATTAACTATAGATTCATAGATAACTAATACGAAGGCTAAGCTATAAAACAATACCTGTAATGTTTCAACAAATTCAGTTTTCCTATTTATAATCCTTGAAGTGAATAGTGTTTACACTCTAGAAAGACACAAGAGAAGGAGTCCATACCTGTCAGTTCCTTGGACATGAGACCCTAGAAAGCCATCCCTTAAAGACTTGGGACTTACATGTCACTTGCTCAGATTTCCTCTGTGCAATATAACCTCCCTTTATCTCCCAACACATTTAGTGTCATCTACTACATAGAACCATTTGAAGAAGAGTCTTTGTAAAATTCTAGTCTTTGAGTCTCTTTCTTTTCCGCTATAGACTTCAGATTAGTAGACACCAGATCCCGGCAGTCCACTTGAGCATGCCTCAGTCGGTGCTCACATCCAGCCTGGGAACTCGATACACTGTTACTCTGAACTTTTGGATACAGACTCTGGGTTGGAAAGAGACTCGGGTGTCTCAGGCCTAGAGAAGGCCAAGCAGCTGCATGTTCTTGATAGGCAACTCTCAGCTACTCTGCTGCGGGCTCAGAGCCCCTCTCAGCCATTCCCACACAGTGCTGAAAAATCATCCAGCATGCCATTGTTGCTTATTAATGTCTGTTTCTGCATAAGTGAATGAACGAACAACAACAGAGGGATAATGTCATAAAAGTTCACAATCAATTTTTTTTAAATCCTATTGTCCTAAAATAGTTTTGTCCTCCTACAAAAGGCCCTTTTTAGCTGTTGCCTCTGAACTTTGGGGTGTCAGTGCCTAGAACACACAAAGGGATTCTTTCACTGGATGGAAGGCACGCCTGGAGAATAGTTAACAACGTCTTCATTACATCGACACTCTTAGATCAGAAGCTCAAGAGCTTTGGGGCATCATACAAATTCAGGACTTCTGTGACTAGGCGGCTCATAAGGAAAGCTACAGAAATGCGGCACCTTCTAAGGACAGAGTACACATGGGTGCTGGGGTCACTAGGAACCTGTATCTATTCGCAGGGGCCTGCCTGTGGAACCTCGGCATGAAGACAAAGGGGGAATTGTTCCTCCAGAGCAACATGCCATGCCGGGAGTGAGCGGCTGCCTGTGTGCTGAGGGAAAAGGCCCTAAAATGAGGCTCTGGCACCGACACAACAGGTCAGCCTTGACAAAGATGAGGACAGAGCTCTCTGCCAAAGACCCAGTCTCAGCTGGCTTGCTTTTGAGTTCAAACTCTAGCATACTCAAACTAAAAACAGCTAAATTTCCAAAATATTCATCCAAGTGCACCCTAGGGAGAAAGCAGAGCTCTTGGTGAAAGCAAAGGGCTTCCTTTCCGATCTGCTTGAAACCGGCACTAGGCTCAAGTTATGGTCGTTCTGTCTCCACATCAGCGTAGTGGCGGTCATTTGTATTTTAATAAATCAGGCTTGCCTGAGGATCGAAGAGTAAAGCAGCCCCACTGGCCAGCCGTACAGACTAGGCAGTGGTGACACACACCTCTAATCCCAGTAGCCACACTAGCTGCCATAGAAACCAGCTGGTGCACGCACTTAATCCCAGAACTAGAGAGGATGATAAAACACGGGGAGACAGCTCTCAGACACAGTCTCATTCTGAGGTTTCCTGGAGGCAGAGTCACCATTTTAAGGCTGAGATCGAGGGAAGAGCCAGCGGCTGGCTGCTTTGTTTTTCTGGTGTCAGGTTGAACCCCATATCTGTCTCTGAGATTTTATTAATTGTGCTTCACATCAGGTTCACCCTGTGATTCTAGTTCTCTAATGGGAAGCTTGAGGTTTCTGTACTACAAACATTTTTTTTTCTTCCTTCAAGTGAAAAGTGTTAAAAACAGTTGGCTTTTGAGGAAACTGCTGATTGGAACCATAGCAAGGCATGTTTCCCATTCTTTCTACACCAATTGGGTTTTTTTTAACATGTACGTTTATCAATTTACTTTGCTGATATATTTATTCTCTCTCTCTCTATGTGGTGTGTGTGTATGTCTGTGTGCATGTATGTGTATGGTGCACTTGTACATGTGTGTGGTGTGTGTATGCATGTGTGCGGTGTATGTATGTGTGTTTATGGTGTGTGTATGTTTGTATGTATGTATGTGCACATGTGTATTTGTATGTATATGCATGTATGTGTTCATGTGGAGGTCAGAAGATAACTTCAGAGTAAGTTCTGATCTTCCACCTTTATGTGAATTCTGGGGATTTGAACTCAGGTCATCAGGCTTGTGCAGCAACTGTTTTAACCTGCATCTCCATCTTGCCAATCCTATTTTTTTTTTACGTTTATGGGGGGATTGGTATTCATGAGCATACCATGGTACACATGCAGACATCAGGACAACTTTAGGAATCTGGTCTCCTTCCACTGTGTGGGTCCCAGAGAACAAATGGAGGTAGGTCATCAACCTTGGCAGTAAGTGCATTTACCCATGAGCTGTCTCAACAACTCTGGTGGATTTCAAACATTAGAACTCACCGAGGGGAGGAGTGTGCCCATCTAAGTCTTTTGTTTTTCTATTATTCTGTTTCAAAACAAATCAAATATTATGTTTGGAAACTTTAATAAGTAGAAATCTCTGCTCCAAAATAACAACTATTGTTCCTATAAACAAAAGCCTTACATCTCAGAAGAAAGGCCAGTCTCTTTAGTGTGTGTTCCTTGTAGCAGAATGTTAACAGAAAAATACACAAACACACACACACACACCACAAAACGGGTTACTTTTTTCCATTAATACTGTTTAAAATCACGTAACCATGTTTTATTTATGTTTTTTCTCCTGCAGTGCTGAAAATAAAAGCCAGGGCTTTACTCAGGAGAGGCAAGCACAGACTATTGACTTAAATTCCAGCCTGATTCCTCTTTCATGTGAGTACAGCATTTATTTCTAACTGGGAGACACTCCCTCTCAGCACAGAGGACACATGGAAGTTTCTAGGACATTTATCAAAACTGGGTGTTGATGTATTGTGTGAGTATGTGTGTGTGTATGTGTGTATGTGTGTGTACGTGTGTGTGTGTGTGTGTGTGTGTGT
>NC_022027.1:6323877-6333877 GCF_000317375.1 Microtus ochrogaster | reverse complement strand
TGTGTGTGTACGTGTGTGTGTGTGTGTGTGTGTGTGTGTGTGTGTGTGTGTGTGTGTGTGTGTGTGATACAGGCCAAAATGCCACTCAACATCCCTCAGTAGAAGAGAACCTGCAAACAAGTGGCCATCTAGCCCAAACATCAATGGTGCTCTTGATGTACACAGGAACATGACACAGATGTCCTGAACCTTCCATGACACAGAGATTCATCTGAAAGTCATGCTTACAGTGAGGAAATGGACTAGGGCTTCATTGTTTGGGTGACACATAACACATGGGACTGAGTTAGCCAGAGCTCAGGCAGTGTTTATGTCCATTCTTCCCTCTTGTGCAATCTACTTAATAAATGTTTTGAGGTGAAATATATAAGCCTGACTCATTTTATTTAATACATGTTTGTTGAATATCTGCTGTACTATCAGGTAGACAGGTGTTTAAGATAAATGATTCTATCAGACATAGTGGCACACGCCTTTAATCCTAGCACTCAGCAGACAGAAGCAGGTGGATCTCTGTGAGTTTGAGGACAGCCTGAGCTACATAGGGAGACCCTGTCTCAAAAAAACAAGAACAAACAAACAAAGATATGGCTCTTCAAGCATGAGCATTGCTGTCCTAGTCTGAAAGGAAAGTGCCTGGGTCATTTCCAAATGTCTCAATCAGTATTTTTGCCAGGAAATGTTGTTAAAGCATTGAAAGGAAACAAGAATAAAACTGGAATGTCTAGGCACCTTACAAATTAAACATGCCTATAATTAATTCTCTACAGAAAAGCCTAGACTTCAACACCAATTAAGGACCTAATGAGTGAGAATCCAGATGGGAACATGGGTGGTGGCTGCTTCCGGAACGTCACCTTTGAACATTCTGACCACTCCTACCCTGAAGATCTGCTGCAGAACAGGAGGTTCTCTGGGACTTCCCTTTGCAGCAATAGCCGGAAGGAGGGACGTGACCGTGTCATCCCTGGGGACTGATTTAGCTCTTCAACTTGAATAGACTCACTGGGAAAGGTCCTGACCTCTCCCCGCCTACTCAGTAACCAATCCATCCATGTTTAATTCCCTCATCAAAGTAAGCGCAGGACAATATTTTCACTTTAAGAAATTTTACTAGGCCTGGTTGTTCAGGCCTATAATCCCAGCTAGTTTGGGAGGCAAAAGCAGGAAGGTCACAAGTTCAGGGGTATCCTGGGCAACTAATTAAATCTTGTCTCAAATAAAAAGTAAAAAGAAGACTGGTGATACAGCTTAGGGGTGTACCAGACAGGGGTTGGTGACCTCAGAGACCTAGGTTTTCTCAGAAGCTTGTGCACTTGCAGAATTATTAACCCATAAACATGTGGACGATTATTAACCCATGAACATGTAGATAACTATTGTCAACCCATGAACAAGCAGACGATTATCAACCCGTGAACGTGTGGATGATTATCAACCAATGAACATGTGGATAACTATTATCAACCCGTGAACGTGTGGATGATTATCAACCAATGAACATGTGGATAACTATTATCAACCCGTGAACGTGTGGATGATTATCAACCAATGAACATGTGGATAACTATTATCAACCCGTGAACGTGTGGATGATTATCAACCAATGAACATGTGGATAACTATTATCAACCCGTGAACATGTGGACAATTATTAACCCATGAACATGTGGATAACTATTGTCAACCCATGAACAAGCAGACGATTATTAACCCATGAACATGTGGATAACTATTATCAACCTGTGAACATGTGGACTATTATCAACCCATGAACACGTGGATGATTATCAACCCATGAACACGTGGATGATTATCAACCCATGAACATGTGGACTAGTGAGTTAAAGTCTTTGACTAAGCGACTGTAACACAATAACAGTCCTTGTACTTTTCCATGAGTCTCCCGCTAGTTGCCCATCGGGAGCAGGTTCTCCCTCTTGAACTTAGCAGGAACATCCCTGTTAGCATTTGATAACAGCTTCCTTTGTTTGTGATTCAGAAATGCCTTTTCTAATACAAATATGGCACTTTTTGCAACAGTAACAGAGATGTGGCACCTTCCTGGTGCTGGGAAGACCAAGTTTGTGTCACCACTCCCAAGATG
This sequence comes from Microtus ochrogaster, assembly GCF_000317375.1. NCBI lineage: Eukaryota > Metazoa > Chordata > Mammalia > Rodentia > Cricetidae > Microtus > Microtus ochrogaster. The sequence goes on along the minus strand of NC_022027.1, from coordinate 6,331,770 downwards.
AATGATTCTTCTTTTTAAATTGAAAATAGTTTTTTTTTCATATATACATTACGATTCAACTTTACCCTCCCCCAACTCCTCCAGTTCCTCTCCACCTCTCCTCCCATCCAGATCCACACCCTCTCCATCTCTTGTTAGAAAACTAACGGGCATCTAAGGAAAAATAATAAAATAAAACAAAACAAAAAAAAGTGGAATAGGATAAAACAACCAAGCCGGAAAAAGAAGCCAAAAAAAAAAAAGCATAAGAAATGTATATAATACAAAGGCACACAAGTTCACACACACAGGAATTCCATAAAAATATAAAATCAGAAACATTTATACATGGTGTATGTATATATACACACACATATATGTATATATATGCAAAGAACTGTAAAAAGGATCTGTAAGGGAAAAAAAAACCCTGACCTGCCATTACGATACAAAGAACCTCCAGACGCCACCGAGTTCATTTTGTGTTGGCTATCTACTTCTGGGAATGCAGAATATTCTTATAGTGATTTGTATCCCCACTGAGACTCCCTTGAAGAAAGCTGAGTGTTCATGTACAAGTAGCGTGGCGATACCTTCTGGGTTAAGGATAGAGCTGTCTCTGCCTCCTCTCTCAATGCTGGGATTCCATCTGGTGCAGACCTGTGCAGGCCCTGTGCATGGTGCCACAGTCTCTGTGAGCTCATATGGTGCCGGAGCCCTCTTGTGTGTAGACAACCTCGCTTCCTTGGTGTCCTCCATCCCCTCTTGTTATTACAGCCTGCCTTCCCTTCTGTGTGGTTCACTGAATCCCAAGGGGAGAGATTTGATGGAGACATCCCTTTTAGGGCTGAATGTTCTCAGATCTCTTGACCTCTGCGTGTCGTCTGTCTGTAGGTCTCTGTATTTGTTTCCATCTGCAGCAAGCGAAAGTGTCTCTGGTGAAGTCTGAGTAAGGCACTGGTCTGAGTATAGCAGGATGATGTCATCAGGAAGCGCAGTATTGCTACCTTCCTTTAGCATAGTGGTTCTTAACCTGAGGGTTATGAATCATTTGGCAAACCTTTATCTCCAAAAATATTTACAATATGATTCATAACAGTAGCAAAATTACAAGTATGAAGTTACAGCAAAATTCATTGTGGTTGGGGGTCCCCACAACATGAGGAACCACAACATGAGGAACTAAGTTAAAGGGTCACAGCATTAGGAAGGTTGACAACCACTGCTTTAGCAGAATAGTAGCCTCTGGCTTTCCCCTGGGTCCCTGGCCTACGTAGTCTCGGGTTCTTGGCCACTCAGACAGCACTGATTATAGGTTCCAGCTCAGGGAATCAGATATTGGTTGGTTACTCCCACAAGCTTTGTGCCACTACTGTACCAATGTATCACGCAGCAGTTCACTCTTGTACATCAAATGGTTTGCAACTGGGTTGGTGTCTGCCTTTCTTCTTTGGTAGCATGCGGAGTACCTCCCGGTACCATGATCACTAGTCTGTATGGGGGAAAGTTCTAGGTAGGTGCCGGTTCTAGTTCTCTGTGTTTGAGTTGTGTAGGTTTTGTCTTCAGCAATAAGGCCTTACCATCCATTTGTGGAGAGGCACCAATAGCCCTGGCAACAGCCTGAGTTGTCTGGAGTGCCCACAGGATCCCTTTGGCTAAGAACTCGATTAGATGTAACCCATTCCTGGTACTGGAAGCTTCATTTGTGACGAGAGATGTCCCCCTGGGGCTCTGTCTCCCCTATTATTTGGCAATTTCATTTAGATCATATTCATTAGGTTTCATATATTATGTATTTTAGAAAGCTTCTCATGCTACAAACATTTGGCATCCCACTGCTTCCTCTGGACCAGGTTTTCTCTACCCACCTGTCCCTGAAGCCGTTTATAAAATAACTACTCTGAGGCTTAATATTAATTACATACTCCTTGACCTATTATCTCAGGCTTCTTATTTACTAGCTCTTAAATTTTATATCAACCCATTTCTATTAATCTGTGTATTGCCACATGGCTGTGGCGTTACCTCCTTTTCTACACGTCTTGTTTCCTTCAAGACTGGCTGACGTGTCTGACTCTGCCTTCTTTCTCCCTGCATTCAGTTGTTTCCCCGCATAACTATCTATATTCTACCATAGGCCAAAGCAGCTTCTTTATTAACCAGTGGTGATAAAAACATATTCTAGCATACAGAGGGGAATGAACCTCACAACAAGCTTCTACTGTATTGGGTTTTCTATGACTCTTCAAATGGCCCTTAGTTTAGCTGTCCCTCCCCCATATTACCTCCCTTGCCACTCCTTCCCTTCTCTACCTATTTGATCCTGCTGTCCCAGTCCCACCCCACCGCCATTCATAACTGTCTATTCTAATCCCCCTTTCTAGGGAGATTTGACTCTCACTCTGTACCTAACCTCTGTGGTGATATGGACTGTAACTTGTTTATCAATGAGTTAACAGCTAACATCCACATACAGATGCATATCTACCATATTTGTCTCTCTGGGTCTGAGTTACCTCACTCAGAATGATTTTTCTGGTTCCAACCATTTAAATGTGAATGCCATGATTTCACTTTTTAACAGCTAAATAACACTCCACTGTGTAAACAAACCATATTTTCTTTATCCATGCATCTACTTATGAGCATTTAGGTTGTTTCCAGTTTCTGGCTGTCTCAAGTAGTGCTGCAATGAACAAGGCGGATCAAGGTCTCCACAGCAGGATGAAGCATCCCGTGAGTATACGCCAAGAGTGGACATAGCTGGATATTGAGGTAGATCAGTTCCCTCCAAGTCCCATACGGAGAGACCACCATACTGATTTCCACAGCACTGTGCAAGTTTGCACTGCCATCAGCAGTGGAGGAGTCTTCCTCTTACTCCACAGCCTCAGGTGGATGAGCTGTCACTGTTTCTTTGAGTTTAGTCATTGTGACAGCTATAAGATGAAATCTCAAAGTAGTTTTGGTTTGCATTTCTCAGATGACTAAGGATGTTTGACCACCATCATTTGGTGAAGATGCTTTCTCTTCACAATATGTATTTCTGGTTTCTTTATCAAAAACCAGGTGTCCATAGGTGTGAAAACTTACTTCTGGGTCTTTGATTCTACTCCATTGATCAATGTGTTTGTCTTTGTACCAGTACTATGCTGTTTTTATTACTATAGCTCTGCAGTGCAGTTTGAGATCAAGGGGATGGTGATAACCTCCAGCAGTTCTTTTATCATTTAGGAGTGTTTTATCCTGCAGTTTTGTGTTAACTTGTGTGTGCGTGTGTGTGTGTGTGTGTGTGTGTGTCTGCACACACACTTTCATATGAAGTTGAAAACTGTCCTTTCAAGTTCTGTGAAGAAACATTTGAAATTTTGATGGATATTGTGGTGAATTTGTGGATTACTTTTAGTAGGCTGGTCATTTTTACTATATTAATCCTATTTGTCCATGAGCGTAGGAGATCTTGAAATGGATGATTCTTAACCCTCTCTTCATGATTACCTTGCTATGAATAAAGCAAATCTATGGCATATATGTCCAAAAAAGAAAGATAGAAGAAAAGAAAGTTACAAATCATGAAGATAGAATAGTGCATTAATAAAGATATATGGTTATAGAACTCTCTCCACCTTTATGGTTTGCCTGCAAAGAAAACTTTAATTTGGAAGAACTTATTGACATTGTTGGACCTATTCAGGGCTTTCCAAACCCCTGGAGCTAAGGTCAGGCCAGCCCCTCCTGGCCTCTCTACTGGGCAAGGATCTGAGTGGGATTCTGCCTACTGTCTGGAACCATCCTGGTTCATTGAGGGTCCTGGTTTGTTCTGTCTCCCATTCTCCACGGTCCTACACTAGTGCCAACCTTCAATTTCTTAGGTGACCCAAGTCTTATTACTGTCTATTCTGAGATTTGTGGTCTGAGGAAATAGCCAGATGTGTTGGGGTCATAGGACCCAGTAAAGGATCCAGACGCAACTGAAGAGTTCTGAATCCAAGAGCTACTCATGTCCAAGGGCTTTAGCTAGAATTATAAAAATCACAGAAATGCGGCATGCCTTCTGCCTGGCTATGTTCAGCCCTGGGTCAGTCACTCCTGGTCCTATTCCATCTATCAAAATCAGACAACGTCCACTCAGAACTTCCAACAAAGCCTGCTGGCTTTAAATTATGTCCGAGTCAGTTCGTGCTATGGAATGAGTTAGCTCGGCATGCACCTCCAGTCTGACTCACCCTAGTTTCCTGAGAACAAAGGAAACAGCAGAAGTTATGCAGAAGCAGCCTGACATCCTCCACACTCAGAGTTTCCTTCTGTACAGGATTCATGCTCGTCCTTTCTTAAAACACATATATTGGACCTTTTATTTATTAAACGATGGATTTACAATGTGCCAGGAAACATCTTATCTTCCTTATGAACATTATTTTTGTTTCTATTTATGTGCATATGTGCATTTATAAGAAACTGCATGGTAAGAGGTTGCATGTGTCCTAACATTTTAGTTTCTTTATGACTTTATTTAATATTTAAAATAATATGAAGATCGATAATATGTTCTATTTTAAGAAAACAGTTTTATAAAGAAAATATGAATGCTCTTGCTCCTTTCAAATCCCTCCTCCCAAGGTAAGTCTAATATTCATCCCTGTGTGAGGCCTAGGGAGGGGGTTCTAGAAACACATTGACTGGAGTCTGTCTAAAAAGAAACTGATAAAGATAAACAAATATTGATGAACAAATAAACCAAGTAATATCTTTTGAGAAAAGCAATAATTAAGACATGAAGGGGGAAAGCATAAGAATATCTGTGTCCTCTGATGGAAGGGTAAATATCATAGCTGTATTTGAAATTTTAAATTACGACTGCAAAGGTAGAAATGATGAGGAAACAGCCCCAAGTCTGAGGGGCATGGTAGAGGGACCAATGTGAAAAGCCAGGTTGTTCACAATTGATCAATGGACTGTTGGTGTTACAGGAAATTAGCAAGCCCGACAGGTTCATTTCAATACACATTTCAAGAATTTGTTCACAAGTCCTTGGGAAATAGTCCAGCTACTTCCGGCTCTTTAGCTGCAAGGTGTCATATTGGGGCAGCATCTACACATCCAGCAAATGCAAAAAGGACCACTGTTCCCTTCCCTAGAGAGAGGGGGACGGCTTTGTCCTTCCCTGAAGAGAGGGGGACAGTTTTGTCCTTCTCTGGAGAGGAGGGACAGCTTTGTCCTTCCCTGAAGAGAGGGAACAACTCTGCCCTTTCCTGGAGAGAGGGGGTCAGCTTTGCCCTTCCCTGGAGAGAACAGTCCAGTGGTTTGTCCACTGAGATTTCATATCTTCATAGAGTCTATGTTCTCCCAGGGTGCTTCCTCGAGATTGTTGGTCCCCATCTTCCAGAAGCCAGGTTTTCTGGAGAATGGGAGCAAGGCTGGCCCCCTGGCAAAGGAGCCCTTAGTCACCAAGGCTTAGCGGTATCAACGTGCAACACACTCAGTAAGGAGCAGTGTGAGCAGAAGGATTCCCTGGAGACTACGCACAAAGAGAAACCAGGACAAACACTGTCCTGCAGGGCCACTGTTGTAAGCCCAAATAAAGTACGGCCCCTACCACCCTCCCTCACCTTCACAGCTGCAAAATTTTACAAGTCGATAATCTTTCTCTCCCGAGGATACAAAAAAAAAGGCAACTATCCAGGTTGGATAGTTGGAAATGGACTCCTAGCTTACTGCCCTTAGCAGGCAGAGCATCTGATTTGGAAGTAGTCTGGATCCTGGAGTCTTAAAACACTCATGTTAACAGCTACTGTTAGAAGTTCCTCCAAGGGGCTTGAATATACAAAGAGACCTAAGAAACAGAAATTGACTTTACTCTCGAGGGTCCAGCACAGACTGATCCTTCCACAGCTTAGTAAATACAGATATCCTAGGTGGGAGAGTAAAACACTTTCTAAACATGGTTCCCAGTACGAATTTATAAGCCACGTGGGTTAATAAACCACAGCAAGGACATATGAGGAGAGGCAGTAAATGAGGAAAAGTCAAACTATTAGGACAGTAGGTAATAAGACAATCCAGTGACATTAGTATAGACTCTAAAGTAAGCAAGAGGTTTGTTTTCAAAGAACGAACTTGAGGAAAAAGGACTCGCTGAGGAGAGAGAGAGAGGGATTAAAGTAGGAATTTGGGCCAGTGAGATGGCACAGCTGATAAAGCCACTCCCCACCAAGCCAGACAACTTACGCTTGATCTCTGGGACCCACGTGATGTAAAGGTGAGAACTGACCCCTGAAAGCGGTCCTCGGACCTCCAGATGTGCACTGGCGTATGTACGGGAACAGACACAAATGAGTCGGAAAATCCACAAAAATTATCACTGGGTTCATTTTGTTTTGGCCAACAGTTCCTGGGCATGTGATCTATCCCAAAGTATGTTTAGTATGCCCAAGGGGAACTCCACTGGGGAAAGCTGGGTTTTCCCTTGCCGGCCATCGTCCGCTGTGGATAGTTTCTAGTTTAGGGATGGAAAAACTGGGTCCACTTCCCTGTCTCGGTACTAGGACCCCAGCTGGCTTGAACCCGTGCGGTCCTTGTGCACGCGGCCACCGTCTGTGTACACGTGTGTGTCAGTCCCGCTGTGTCTGGAAAACACTGTTTCCTTGGAGTCATCCATGACTTCCGGCTCGTAGCGATCTTTCCGCCCCCTCTTCCGCGTATCTCCTGAGCCTTGAGGGGAGGGCTTTGATGAAAATATCCTCATCTCATTTAGGACTGAGTGCTCCAACGTCTCTCACTATCTTCCCATTGTCCACTTGTGGGTCTGTGTGTTTGTTCCCTTATACTGCAAGAAAGGGCCCCACCTTGGCATTTGCCATGCTCTACAGGCTCGCTCTACAGCCTCTACAGCTCGCTCTATACCCTATTAATTGTACCGCACCATCATACAAGGCTGGGAACCGTCACTGTCTCCTTACCACTGGAGTACAGTACCCTCTGCTACACATCGCTAGCTTTGGGATAGCCCTTCACGGTCCCAGGGCCGTTGTTTCCTCTGTAACCTCCGATGAAGGTCAGCTGCAGCTGGCTACATTCCTCACCATCCTGGAACGCCAGCTGCAGCTCTAGATTCCTGTGCAGTTTGGCATCTCTTGGGTTCCACCGAATGGTTTCTGTATGGAGTTTCTGAGACTGCCCTTTCTAGAGCATTTGCTCACTTATTCCTCTCCTCTAATGGCAAGTCAGTTGGGGTAGGCCAGCTACTCTTGCTCCTTCAGGATTTTCCTCCCTGCTGGCCTTTTGTGAGCCTCTCTGGGGTTCGGTTCTGTCAGAGACTTGTGGAAACGACGGTATCTTTGTATTTTCCTGTTTTCAATAGGAAGCACCAATTTGGGCACCTTTGGAAATCTGTTAGCCATTGTCTCAGTCCTCTCTGCCCACTGCAATGTCCTGTTGCAGTCACCTTTTCAAAGTACGCAACTGCTCCACTGGTTGTAAATCTTGTTGATGCGTCCCAGTTCCTTGTCCCTGTCACGACGCTTCAAGACTGTGGCAAAGACTTTCTCCGCACAGACATCATCCCCCAACTCTTTCAGTACCTGGTTTTTATTCTCTGAAGATCTCCTATTGGTTCTGTTTGGCCTCCTTTCTGGGAGAAGATGGAAGAAGGGCAGCTGGCAGCCCTGTCCTCTTTATTCGTACAAGGAGGATATTGAGTGTGGTCATGATTGGGGACCTTGTGTTTTTGTGCCTAGATTTCATAGCGTGTTTTGTCATTGCTGTCAGTCTCTGGTAGATGGGTCACTAAGCAGTGTCCTTGTCCTCGGTTCAGTCTCTAACTTCAGCTACAAATTAGGCATGTTGAAAGGATTTGCTGTCTTCTAGACATATATATATATATATATATATATATATATATATATATATATATAT
>NC_022027.1:6290795-6323777 GCF_000317375.1 Microtus ochrogaster | reverse complement strand
TGTGTATATATATATATATATTTTTTCTCTCTGCCTTTACTACTGAAGTGCCAAAATAGGTGCATTGGAGAAACCAGCCACTGGTGACCAAGATCCATTCACTGATGGAGATAGAGCCTTCTGTTTCCAGGTGACCCATCCCAGGGACTGTATTAGGATCCTAATACATCATCAACATACATTTATTAATGGGACCGTGAAAGGCTATGCCATAGCTAGCGATGTGTAGTGGAGGGTGCTGTACTCCAGTGGTAAGGAGACGGTGACAGTTCCCAGCCTTGTATGATGGTGCAGTACAACTAACAGGGTAGTTCAGAGGCTGTAGAGTGAGCGGAAGAGCATGGCAAATGCCAATACTCCTCTTTGAAATATGAAAAAGACCGAATGTGACTGCCAGAGCAATCCACAAACCCTGGAGTAAGGGAATCTGTTTACATAATTGGTGCTATATGTGGGAATTTGTAGCATTTTTTAAAAAATTATAAAAGCTTTACTTTAACCTTTATTTCTTTTATTTTTACTTTTACTTTTTGAGACAGGTTCTCTGTATATCTTTGTCCTGGAATAACTCTGTAGATCAGGCTGTCCTTGAACTCACAGAAATCTGCCTGTCTCTGCCTCCCTTGTGCTGGGATTAAAGGTGTGTGCTACCACACCTTGAAGTCACAGAGGTCAATCTACCTCTGCCCCTTGAAGTCACAGAGGTCAACCTACCTCTGCCTCCCAAGTGTACCACCACACCCAACTTCTCTCTCTCCTCTCTCCTCTCTCTCTCTCTCTCTCTCTCTCTCTCTCTCTCTGGACTTTAACCTTTAGCCTGCATATATTTTTAACACAGTGTAAACTATTTAAAGGTTTTCTTCAACTTTGAATCTTTCTTTTACTATATATCTCTCTTTTTGTGACCATGTGAGTCTTTATGGAGAGGATTAAAACTGTGGCTTTGATGGCTGCTTAGTTTTCCAGCTACCGGCTACAGCCATGTTATCGCCACAACTCTATGGCATTTTAAGGTCCTTGCCAGCAAACAAGCCGCAACGCTCAAATGCTCTCTCAGCTGACCTCCTGCCTCAAAGAGTCAGAGTTTGCACTGTCAGGACGGCCCAGGAAGCTAGCATTTTAAAGTGGCACAGCTTTTTTCCTGCTACAGATGAAAACCAAAAAGCATGTGTTCAGCTTTTACCAACACCATTTAAGAGGTTCTTGGCAGGACCTCTTAAAAGAGCTGCAAGGTTTTGCAGCTAACGCTGAGTCAGGAAGCCTCTCTTAAGTGAGAGTGTTTGCTTGCCTCTAGCAAGCAGAGCAAACCTAAGAAATTGCTGCTTTACTCTATTCTTTCCCAAGCTTACTCAGGCTTTTCGTGGATGCAGTTATCCACGTGGGCACCATTCTGTAACATGAGGGCCTGCTTGTTGGGGTTTCTTTCCCACCTGGTACCCCACATCCAGTAAGCCCCAAAGAAAATCACACAGAGATCTCCATAAGTTATAAAACTGATTGGCCCATTAGCTCAGGCTTCTTATTAGCTCTTGTAGCTTATATTAACCCATTATTCTTATCTATGTTAGCCATGTGGCTCAGTACCTTTTCCAATGGGGCAGATCACATCCTGCTTCTTGGTGGTCTGGGCTGGACTGGGAGGAATGGGCTTCCTCCTTTCCATCATTCTCCTGTTCTCATCACCCCGCCTTACTTCCTGTCTGGTTGACGCACCTATACTTCCTGCCTGGCCAATCAGTGTTTTATTAAAATACATGATTGACAGAATACAGATAATTCTCCCGCACCAGGTTCATTTGAATGGTCTCAGCTTGTGGAAGCAGTATGAGAAAATGGCTTTATAAACATTAGGTCACTTTTTTCAACAATGTCCTGTCAGACCACCTTTTCCTAACCCTTAGTTTTAATTCAAGTGGATTTAGTGTCTCTCGGATTACCTGTACCTATTACAAGTTGCTATAAATTAAGGGATTCAAAGCTCTTTCCCCCAAAGCAGGCTTAGCGTGTATTTGGCAAGTGAGTGGATCTAGTTCTCATGGCCAAGCATTGTTATGGGGAACGACAAGAGTCACAAGAGGCTGAGGAGACTTGAGTGTATGGCTCACAGCCTTCTGTTTGATTGAGGATTGCTAGTACCACACTGGCTTAGGATTCCTTCTGAAACTGGAGGTGTCTGTCAATAACAAGCCTCCTGTATAGTTCCTGGAACAGTTAGAAATCAGTGCCCCCAAGGGAACCTTCTAGAGGCCTAGGGCGTCCACAGGGATAGGGCAGGTTCTTGGGTTCTTTTGAGGGCAGAGGTAATACAGAGCTCAGACTCTAGAGGAAACACTGTACATCTGTGGGTTTGTCAGGAACAAAGGATACTGTGTCGCCTGTTCCAGCCTTGCTTTTTTACCCTGAGATGAATCTGTTCTACTCTAGTAAAGACTGATCAATGAATCCCAATGAATAATTGATTCTATCTTCATCAAGACTCTTTAGCCGTGAGGTGGGGTCGGGGGAGAAATAGGTCTCACTCCCCAGGTTGTGGTTTAAAAGGAGAAGAGATTGGTCAAACACTCATTTACAGAAATGTTGCTCTCCTAGCCTATAGTGAGGAAAAGAAGTCTCGTCTTTTCTAAGCAAAAACCCATTTTCCCTAAGAAAGCGAGTCAGAAATCAGTCACCTCTGAAGACAAGGTGGTCCCTCATCTGACTATGCACAGACCCCCAAGCTTCCATCTGTCTACCTTTACTTTCATGGCAGCTTAGGGTAGTAAGTCTGTGCTAGACTGATCTGTGTTATCAGGCTCCAATTTACCAAGGTCACAGTGAGCATTCCTCCCGGGAAAGAAAGCGATCCTGAAAGAGACCGTTATTTTCACAGAGCCCCAGGCTTGCTTGGCTGTTTGGGCCTGCTCAAAGGCCTTTCACTGCCTTAAACATTTGCCACGGTTCACTTCTGTTCTGTTTAGAAACCCTATGTATCTAAGGCCCCATTCTCTGTGAACTGCTATGTAATCTGGGTTCTCGGTGTCAGTCTCTCTGGTGGAAACTGATTTAAGCTATATAAGTCTTGAGGCAATCTATGGGATACTTTAAGCACTGCAGTACATGCATTAAAGCAATTTCAACACTTTTTTATTGCAGAGGTGTTTAATTATTGATGAATTCTGCAATCTGAAGATGCTTCTAGTTCACGTCACACACATCACAGCACTAAATGCAGGCCATCCAAGTGGCACATATTTCTTTCTTATATAGAGGCCAATCATCTACCAAACATAGAAAATAACATTGCAAGGGTAATGCAGGTATCCAGGGAGATATTTTCTTTCTTTATAGCCCAGTCTTTTCATCAATTAAATAATATATTTCTTTCTTTTCCCCTCTTGGCTTTTTTTCATAATATTAACTCTCCTTTCAACTGAACAACCATTCTTTGCATGTATATCATTCAGACTAGTAATATTTTTCTTCCTTTAAAATATTATGAAGATTAAAATACAATGCCTTCTGTATTTCTATTTCTCCAGAGTCTAAGGGGCATTTGTAGCTTTGCTCAGAGTGAATCTCTATCTGCAATCCACAAAGAAAAGAACAAATCATCTTCTCAGACAAGAAACACTGAAATATTTATAACGTGGGCAGGTCAAGGATAAATGCATTTGGGGGTGAACACACACATGCAATTAGCAAGATGCACAGCCTGAGGAGGTATAGAAAAGTGACAGCTCCTAATGACATAAGCCTAACTCAATAGACATCTTCCCAAAGTGAGAGTTTTCAGAATGTCTGTCATTAGCAGTTATCACCACGGTAGTTTAGAAACAAATCTGTCACTGGTTCATTCTGCCTATCTGGGCATGACTCAAGGTGCTGGCTTTCCTTCAGAGAAAATTATAGGAGTCAAAAGATATGAGAGCATCCTAAGAATTCCAGGAGCCCAGTGGGCATCATGGCACATGCCTATAATTCTAGAACTCAGGAAGCTGAGGCAGGAGGATCTCAAGTTAGATTTCAGAGTGGGCTACATAGTGAAACTATGTCTAGAAACAAAACAAATTCTAGGAAACCTCTGAGAACCCCATCTCTACCCCTCCCCCACGCCGCTAAGAATGGAATGACAGACTGGTCATGGACCATGGGGCAACACCTCACCTTTCTCCCTTGGCTGATTTGGCGTAAGGACTTTCTCCAGGGACCCTGAGCAATAACCAGGATTGCTGAGGCTCTAGCCTCTACTGGGAGTTGGGGAGCACTTGCTCTCCCTCCTTCTCTCCTGAGTGCCTTCCCATTTCTCATCTGAACGGTGTTAGTGAACACTTAGAGCCTTCAGCCGGCCTTGTCACTGCCATTGCTGACAGAGACCCTTGGGCGAGCCCCTTCTTTCCCCAAGGACGGCTCATGTGTGCTTAGCATTTCTAGCTTCGCCCAAAGTGTCTATTAATTTTCTCTGTATCCTCTTTTGATTTGGAAAACTTATTCTGGGCTTTTAACTTTAAAAAAATTGTTTTGTTTTTTTCCAGCCAGGCAGTGGTAGCTCACACCTTTAGTATCCAGCACTTGGGAGGCAGAGGCAGGCAGATCTCTATGAGTTTGAGGCCACCCTGGGCTATAGAGTGAGTTCCAGGTCAGCTAGGGCAACACAGTGAAACTCTGCTTTGAAAGAAGAAATATTTTTTTCTTAATTTTTAAAACTTTTTAATTATGCATAGTTTTCCTGTCTGCCTGATGTGAGAAGAGAAGATGTGGACTTCAAGGCAGTTGTGAGACAACCAACATGGGTGCTGGGGACTGAACTCCGTTCTTGTGTCTTAACGCCTGGGCCATCTCTCCAGGCCCCAGACATTCATCTTTCTTGTGTTCTACCTCAGACACTCTATGAAGTAAGTTAGTGTTTCATTTTCTATGTGCCGTCAACAAGTCTGGCTATTCAGTTAACCATATTCTGTTCTATGTAGGTGTACATTATACACGTTGGTTTAGCTAAGACTACATTTCCCAGATTCCCTTTCTTGCCCAATTGTCTTAGAAGAGAAATAATGCAGTCACTTTTCTCCTGACAAGGTTGGTGCAGACAGGGTGCTGCTGCCACTCACACACGACACTGCTGAGATGGGCTTCCTTGGAAATGACAAACAGCACCTCCGGCTGCCACTCAGTCTTCTCCGTCCTTTGGGACTCTGGAGCAAGTAGCCGCCCCTCTGAGGGAGATAAGCTGGCAGCTTCTTCTGAAAAGCAGCTGCACCACAGAAGGTAGAGGTTTTTAGGACAGTAAGATTACAGTGATTTCCCCCACCCACCCCGTCACCCTCATATGCTCCAATATGGTTGTGCGCCCTTCACTTTATATGCATTTTCGCTCTGTGACTGCCTAACTCACTGGCTTCAAGCCCCAGCCCAGAGGCAGAAGCAGCAAGCAAGGTCACAGAGCAGTCAACCAGTCCACTCACACACTATACTGTTAGATGTTTTCCTGGAGAAGCTCTACTGCCGCTCCGATAAAACCCCGATGGGCACACAGACCTCCCTTGGCTGACTATTTTTTTGTGAAATTTAGCAAAGGGAATTTAAGCTACAACTAATGAGGTCAGCAAGCCTTAGCCTCCCTTGGTTGGGAAAAAAGTCTCCAGATTCATTTAATATATGGACTTGAGTCAAACGTCTAGGATGGGGACCAACAGCGAGCCGAGGGCTCAGAGAAGTCTCAGCTTTGTTTTAGGTTCTCTGAGTAAGTTAATGGAGCACTGGGTGGCCAGACCATTACCCTGCTGCTAGCTCTCCAGAACTGGGCACTTCAAGGCACACTGAAGTACCCTGGTCTGCCCAGCCAGTCTCTCACTACATGGTAAGACATATTAGAACAGGCCTCTTCATGGGGTGTGGGGAGAGGCAACAGAGATTCCATGAGGCAGCCAACTGGAGAGAACTGATTGGATTCTTCTACATGGGTGGGTCTGTTGATCTTTTAAAGAATATGTTTTCAATTATGAGAATTACCCGGAAGCCACAAAAATATACTCTGGTTGTATGCATGCTTATAAAGAGAGCTGATGAGATCTGGAACACGCTAAAGGAGGTTCTTTGTGTTGTTTGAATAGATAATTATTTTTCTTTTTTTTCTCTTTTCTTTTCTTTTTGTTCTTGAGCGTTTCTTTTGGATAAAAGTTAGGTATACAAGTCATGACTTGTATGAATCTTAAACAAGCAGAAACATGGACAATAAAAGCGTCTCCCAGCCAGAGCTGCTGACGGTGGAGAGTGCCAAGCTCTTTCTCTGAGGAGAAGGAAAGAGCGCTCTCAGAAAACTGTTTGCTTTCCTTTGGAGCTTATTTTGCACTCAGTCCAAGAGTGAAGTCTTAATTGTCTTGATAGCTCTAAATATAAATACTTGAAGGAATTTTGAAGCAATATTGCAGCCTTACGAGTCCATTTAGACCGGGCTAAACTCTACCAGCTTCAGAGAGAGCAATCAGTCAAGCCAGGTCTACAGTGATCAGTGCTCCTGAGAATGGGCCATGGAAGTGGAAGACCAGCATTGCTCAGATGAAGACATGAAGTCTCCTCATGCAGTCCCACAGTGAATTCTATTAGTGTGCATCATTGGAGCACTAAGCAACCCAAAGCCATGCTGGCCGAGGCACAAGGCTTCATGGATACATGGATATTGAGGCATTCTACAGTCTTTTACCAACCGAGCCCAACAAAAACTAGTACACATGTATATGACACTTTGAGGTGGAGTTTCCATGACTTAAAGATATTGTGATCTGAACTAACTAACTAACTAACTAACTAACTAACTAACTAACTAACCCTATTTCCCCAAAAAAGCTTGGAGGCCACTCACCACACTGGTCCCCAATTCTCAGCCACCCCGAGCATCCAAACCAACAAAAGTAGTCATAGAGTTGATGCATGGTGGCCGCTTCTCCTCACACTGATAGTTACTCACTTTGTGGCTTCTCTATGCTTGGACAGCACTAAACACCAACATTTCTGTCTGGCTGTATCAGTTAGGAAGCATTGAGATGCAGGTGTTGTGAGGAGCAGCAGGCTGCGTTCCCACCCAGCTCCTGGCTCCCACACTGCTAGCTTTATACCCGAAATAACAACACAGAAGTTGTATTCTTTTAGACACTGCTTGGCCTGTTAACCATAGCCTCTTACTGGCTGACTCTCACATCTTGATTAACCCATTTCTATTAATGAATGCACCACGAAGTGGTGGCTTACCAGGAAGGATCTTAACCTGCGTCCATCCTGGAGAGGAGAGCTGTAGCGTCTGTTTCACTTCCCTTCTTTGTTGTAGGAGCAGCGGGCTGCGTTCCTGCAGCACCCAGCTCCTGGCCACCTGGCTAACTTAAACCCCAAAATAACAACACACAAACTGTATTCATATAAACACTGCTTGGCCCATTTCTATTAATGTGTGTAGCACCACGAGGTGTGCTTACCAGGAACATTCTAGCCTATCCATCCTGGGTCAGAGCTTCATCGTGTCTGCCCCGGAGAGGAGCAGCATGGCATCTGGCTCACTTTCTCTTCCTCCCAGCATTCTGTTCTGTTTACTCCACCCACCTATGTTCTAACCTATCAGGCCAAGCAGTTTCTTTATTAACCAATGAGAGTAACACATAGACAGATGACCCTCCTCCATCATGCAGGTACTAGAAAATATAACAAAGGTTCAAACCATAAATCCATTTGTGTGTGTGGTTATCAGGAAGCCTTGGGGTTCCTTCAGGGGGTGGGTAATACCATCAAGTACAGGTTCTATCATTCCAGCTGTTCCTTCTCAAAGAATTAACCATGCTTCAAGCTGGCTGGCATGCCATCTAGACACAGTCCTCAAGGTAAAGAGGCAGAACAAAAGAGACACAGACAAAATTGGTTCTTCTCTGTGGCTGGGGAGATATTTAGTGAGTAAAAATGCTTGCCGCTAATGTAGGCCTGAGTTTGGATTTTGAGCACCCACGAGGGCACGTGCCCATAATCTCAACACCGTGAAACCCCAGGGGCTTGCTAATCAGCCAGACTAGCTGAATCAGTGAGCTCCAGGGTCAGGGAGAGACCCTACTTCCCCAAAAGTGATCTGAAGAGAAAATTGAGGAAGACACCTAATGTTGACTTCTGGCCTTGACACACACACATACACACACACACACACACACACACACACACACAAACAAACACACACTTCACAGCTCTTACCTCATTCTGAAGGAAGAATTTTCTTTTTTACAACATTCCAACAGGTTTCACCCTTGAAGCTTGACTAAGATTTGATCTTATAGCAACAACTGGCTGCAAAGGGGGCTGGGAAATCTAATAAAACATTTCAACACTTAGTGTTTGAGACAGGCAGAAAAGGTTTTGGAAATGCCTCTTGAATAAGCTACAAACATCATCTACAGAGAAAATGCTCTTTGAGAGTAACAACTGTATACTTTGGTTGATGTAACACAACAAAAACATGAAATACTAACAGTAAGTATATTCAAAGAGTGCTGTGAAAAAAATCACCTTTCCATATTTTTCCAGTCAATGTCCATAGTCTGTATCCATAAATATTTCTTACTTTTTTGATGTTGTTTTTCCATTTGATATTATATTATACTCATTTTCCTATTTTTACATATTGTCAGAATTATAATTTAATAGAAACATTTTTATTAAGATTTATAGTCACAATTTACTTAGCCAAAGAAGACAGTCCCAGTGATTTCTCAAGGTCTTTCACCAAGTTAGTGCCTCAACTCAACGCTGAGTCCTTGCCTGTTGATTACAGTAAAGCTTACTATTAGTCACCTGGGCTTCACGTCAAGGGATCTTTTTCAAATAACCTATGCTTGCTCCTTCTAACCAGCAAAATTCCAGAGCAATCACCTTAGCATTTGCTTGTGTCTCCCACTGCTCTAGGGCCAGATACACAGCGTCATTCTAGTCTAGAGGGCTTGAAACATTTAAAGTTGGCTTTTCTTGCTTGTTTTCCTTAGCAATTTTTTTAAAGCTTTGTCCTTGTAAATCATGTGATAATCTCATGATAACATGACAGTGTTCAGCGTTTTCAAGAGGACAAAACCCACAGAGTTAAGAACAAGTGTGGGATTCTGCATCTAAAGAGCATTCACTCTTGCAAACACACACTCATTTGTATTATATAAATATGTAGAATTGCGAGGATATTATTAGGGAGATTTCAGTATGTGGTGCAGAGCCACTGCTAGTTTTCCTCCAAGTCTTCAGTATCTACATGGAGCTTTATTTAATTATATTTAATACTATTTATATATTTAATTATTGAAATAATTTTTATCTCTATTACATTTTTCCATAGAGAAATTCTTACCATTGCTTTATTAAATTCCCAAATACTTCTTTGAGAGAATCATACACATTATTTGTATTTTAGAAATAAGAAAGCCAGCACCCTAGAACGGTAAATGTGTCCTGATATACATACATAAACATATATGAACAAGACAGATCCATTTCTGCCTTCTCCCACCCACCAGTCAATCTTTGAATCTCAGCCAAGATTCTGCATTTAGTCCTCTGTATTTTCATCTGTTCCAGGAATGAACGCTGCCAGAAGATAAAGCCCACTGATTCCTGGTGCTCACACACCCACCATCAACTTTCCCCATCACTAGTGACCACAGGCTCAGCCTTTGACTGTCTCTAAGGTCACATGGTGTCTGTTGCTACAACAGTGATCTATCACATTTCACTCTGTGATAGCTCTTAATAAATTACCAGTCACTGGCCTGGAGGGATGGCTCAGCCCTTAAAGGCTAGGCTCACAACCAAAAATATAAATTACCAGTCACTTATACTCCGTCGGGTTCCTGTTTGAGCAGCTGAGCTGTGCACCTCTAGAGACTAAGGTAGCAAGAAGCAGGCAGCTCCTTGTCATTCCTTGGCCAGATTGTGGTGCCTGTTTGTAAGGAGAAATACGGTTCGATGCTGAGTCTATGAAGTTTCCTGGAGGACTAACTGACATCAGGGCAATTACAAGGTAGTTGGAAGAACTGATGGAGGTAACACATGTGAAGGGCTCAGCAAAGGATGAAGGAAGATGTTGGTAGCTGTTGCTGTCAGTGTCTGTAAAGTTAAAGGAAGAGTGTGGGGAGAACCCATAATCATAACTGCGGTTACTATTTATTACATTAGATACAGACCTCATGGTTTAGTTTAGGAGGTGACTGTCACTTCTCCCATTCCACAGATAAAGCAATAAAAGACTTAGGATGGGACAAATGTTTCTTCAATTTTATCAAACTCAACTGTTCATTCATCTACCAAGTACCTGCAAAGTAGCATTCCTAGAGGCTGAATTCTAGAAGCAAAGATGAAAACAAAACAAACCTAGTCCCTGCCATGAAAGGATTTACAGTCTAAAGAGAAATACAGACAGATGAAACCCTAAGGTTGTGACTTCCCAAAGCCAGCCTCCATCCTTGCCCGTGTGAAGAGAAATCCACCCTTCCCAGACTTGTCAGTGTGTACCTTTAATCAAGAACTTCTCCTTTGAGGCCAACCTGCCCTACATAGTCTGACCATGTATCAAAAACCAAGCACTAGGGATGTGACTCAGTGGTGTTATACTTGGCCAGCATGCACAAGACCCTATGCTCTACCCTTAAAAGGACTACATGAATAAATTCCTGTCCTATTCAGACGGTAAGAAAACAATCGTATGCTGAACAGTGCATGGGGGAAAGAGCAAATGATAGCATTTACAGCTCACAATCCTGTACCTTATTTTCACCCATAGACATCTTTATTCTCCCCACCCACATCCCTTTACCTTTGTGCCACTCTGCTGGAGCCTCTGTTTCCTGATTAGGAGCAAGCTTATAGCCAAAGATCTTCCCTTCAGATGACTTCACAGTTCTTCCTTTCAAGAAGTTTCTCTCATTAGTAATAAACCCAGTTTTAGAAGATGCCTAGGGGATTATAAATAAATTCTCTTTCATTGGTACCACATGTAAACAGCAGTTAGTTCTACTGTAGCTTGATTCTCTGTGTTTGAGGAATACAAAGAAAGAATTCCTAACCTGATTTCGCAAAAGGACAGGAATTTAAAGTGTGATGGGTGTCACAGTTGCGCCCTCAACATCCTCTATTCAACTGTTGGTAACTCTCTTCATTTTGGGGCAGAAGTGGAAAGGGGGCTATTCATTCCTTCAACAGGAAGCCCAAATGTTATGGGAGAAATGATTCTATTGCCCCAAGTCAAGCCGAAGAGAGATGGTGAAGTCATCCATCCTCCTGGTTGGTATTACTGGATTAGGGTGAGCAAGGACATAAACTAATCCATTGAGACTGAAAAACATGCCTTGGGAATGGGGAAGCAACATGGTTAGAGCAGAGGTTGGTTTTTTTGTTTTGTTTTCTTCTCTCAAATATTACAACCTGACCACAGTTTTCTCTCCCTCCTTTCTTCCCAATCCTTCCCCAGATCTGCTCTCCTCTGTTTCCCTTCAGAAAAGGTCAGGCCTCCAGGGATAACAGCCAAAATTGACATATCAAGTTCTAGTAAGTCTAGGCACATGCCCTCATACTAAGGCTGGACAAGGCAAACCAGTAGGAGGAAAAGAGTCCCAAGAGCAGGTAAAAGAGCCAGAGACAGCCCCTGATCCCACTGTTAGGAGTCCCATAAGAACACCAAGCTATACAACTATAAGATATATGCAGAGGGCCTACGTTAGTCCCATGCAGACTTCCAGATCATCGATTCAATCTCTGGGAGCCCCTATGAGCACTGATTAGTTGGTTCTGTGGGTTTTCTTGTGGTGCCCTAGAGCAGTGGTTCTCAGCCTTCCTAACCTAACACCTTGACCCCTTAATACAGTTCCTCATATTGTGGTGATCCGCAACCTTAAAATTGTTTTGGTGCTACTTCGTAACTGCAATTTTGCTACTGTTATGAATTGTAATGTAAATATCTGATATACAGGCTGTCTGATAAGGGACCCCCAAGGTGTTGTGACTCACAGGTTGAGAACCACTCTCTTCTGATTGGCCATCTGATCACTGTGAGGACTATCCCACCACGACAGGATGGTCCTAAAGGTAACAGGAGCCCCATGGCTTGGTAGGGCAGTTGAATAAGCTCCAGCACAGGGAGCCTTTCTTACAGGAAATCCTGCAGCTTCGGGTGTCAGCTCCTTGCAACCCAACAGATGCACGTGGTGAAATGCAACCAGCGACTCTGCTCCGGACAGGCAAGTGCCAGGTCGACAGCTACACAGCTTCGTTTGAAAGAATTGATTTGATTTTCAAGATAGCAATAAAATACGAGACAATGTCTACCTACCCTTACTTATAGTTCCATAGCACAATGAGGAAAGGGATCTGACTAACCCCTCAATGTTTCCAAACACAGAACTACTGGGCACTATTAATCTGTGAATCATCACGAGGCTGTGGCCTACCAGTAAGGTTCTGGCTGGTGACTGGCATCTTTCTCCTTTGGCAGCTACATGGCATCTCCCTGAGTCCACCTTTTCTCCTCTATCTCTGCTTGGAATTCCTGCCTTGCTCTATTCTGCCCTGTCATAGACCCAAGAAACTTTTTTATTCATTAATCAATAAAAGCAACACATGTACAGAAGGACTTCCCACACCAAGGTACTAGCTATACCACAGATTAATGCATCCAAATACAGAGAAAACTCAATATACCAGGCATTTTTGTAAAATGAAATATCACTACACAAATAAAATAATTTAACATACATACATGTTCTTACAGGGCATGACGCCCTCTGTCTCAGCACTGTGAGGCAGGACAATTGCTGCAAATTTGCGCAGACTGGTCTACACAACCCTGGCCTGGGCAAGAGTACACAGAGAGACATTCAGTCTTTGTACAGGTGAGATAATCAACTTAAACAATGAGAACTTACAAAATGAAGCAGGCAAGAAAGTGTGTAAAATGTTTTTCATCAGTTGACTCCATCAATGGCCTGTCCTAAACCTCACTTCTCTTCTGTCTCCTACTAAAGGACCAAAAAGAATTAAATGCTTTGCCAGCCATTATAGCAACTAAGTGTGACCATGTGACTTACTCTGTCTAACAAAAACTAAGAGAAAGTCTACTGGTAAGAAAAAATTATTTTCCTGGTAGAAGAAACTGTTCTTCTTCCTTGCTTTGACACAGAGGCCCAACAACTATCTCTCAACTCTACGGTAGTTGCACAAGAGGAAGACCAAGGGAATCTGAGTTGCTAGCCTCTTTGTCATAGAGACACAAAGGACCCAGCAGCTACACAGCTATGGACTTCTGTATGCTAAGAAAAAAAGCCCTATTTCTCCAAGCTACTCATACTTAGATTTTGCTACTCCAAGTCAAATAACCATAACTCATACAAGGGATGTTAAAAATGAGCGTTGGAATTACTCATAGCAACTTCAAAAATAGCTAAGTACCCAATATATGTCAGATGGATTTAAGTTAATTTTTATTGTTATGAGAAAAGAACAGAATACTGAGTATTTTTATGGCAAAACTTTGAGGAGGAACCTTTTTCTTGGAACCTTTTGAGGAATAGTAATGAATGTGATACTTAAATCCATATTTGTTAAACTTATGAAAATAAAAGCAGACAAAATTAAGAAAAATACACAACCAGAAAATGTATTTTTCACTCCCTGGAATCCCACAGGCCACCCCTGCCAGGGAGTCAGGTAGGCTAACTGCAGGTCTTCACCTCTCCGCTCCTCCAAGGCTGATCTCCAGTCTCAGCCCCAGCTCTGCAGCAGATCACCTGTGACAGCCTCCCTCCACACCCCTAGTGGATCCCACGGATCGGATCTCCCCTTCTAACCTCCCTCCCCCTATTCTCTGCTTTATCTCAACCCTCAACTCCAGCAAGCACTCCCTGGGAACACACAGGCCACTCTTGCCAAGGACGCAGATACGCTAACTCCTCCTCTCCCTCCCTTCCTTTCCTCCAAGTCCAATCCTCCAGCCTCATCCCCAGCTCCATGGCAGAACTTCTGCTGTGCCCTTTCCTCACTCCTTGCCCTCATTCCCAGGGCACCAACTAAGCAGATCTTGGTGGGACACCCTTCTTTCCTCCCTCCTGTGATGCTCCTCCACCGCCTCCAGTCCATCCCCATTCCTAAGCCTCAGGTCCCAGAGAAACACATTCTACCTGGAATCCCCAGTAGCCACACTTATCAAGACCCCAGAAAAATTCCCTACAGGCAATGCACAGTCACCACACTTGACTTAGAACCAGAGAGGAAACAGAAATCTAGAAACAAAACACCCACCCAACAAAGATAAGACCAGACATCAGCATCTAGAATTATAATGTTCCCAATCCTGAAGCCTAGATGCCAGTGTAAACACGCAATCAATAAGAGCCAGGACGATATGTCTCCACTGGAGCTCAGTAACCCGACCACAGCAGGCACTGAATACTCCGACATATCAGAAGCACAAGCAAAGCAGACACCCCATGCAGCAGGCTGACCAACTCTGCTGCCACCCGGACTCAGATCCAGCACTTTGACAGGTCCACCACTACATCTGCTCCACCTATGAGCTGCTGGGTGTGTGGAGGAGCCAGTCACATGGAATCAAATATCATCACTGAGTAGGGCAGGTCCTAGGTCTGCCAATCACCCTGGCTAGGGGGACAGAGGTGCTGCCTGCAAGCTACAAGCACAAAGAGGAGCCTCAGGAGGCCAACATTGAGGGTGGGAAGGGGGGGAGGTGTGTCACAGTCTGGAGTTTGAAAGGAACCTGTCTATGGATGCCCTCCTAGCTGCATGCTAACCCTGACTCTAGGCAACAGCAGGTTATCTGAGATGAGTCCTGGCAGTGGTCCAGGAATTATGAAGCATCACAAATCGGGAACCTTGAATCGGGCCAATGATTCTTCACAATGAATATTTACATGCAAAGCTCTTCGGGAAAAAAATATATACTATATATACCAAGTGACACACTGCAGTTTCCAAAGCCACTATGATGGAGGTAGGAAAGATGGAGGAACCAAAAGGCATGTGCACAGTGGAAAAAAGCAAAAGTACGGACCAGATAGTGGGGACACAGATATGAGAGAAGGCTATGTGTGGGCCATGTGGTTGTCTATGACATGTGCTGACCTGTGAAGCCATGTTAATATGGGTGGCCTGAGCTGCCTCTGAGACCATGTTGATGTCCTTGAGCCAGGCTGCTACTGGGCATCATATTGGTGTCTTTAGCCCATGTTGCCCTGGGGGCCATGTTGATGTCTTGGCCTGTGCTGCCACTGAGGGTTCTCTTGATGCCCATTGTCTATATTGCCACAGGAGACCATGCTGAAGTCTGTGGCAGGTGCTGACGATGTAGTCCACATGGAAGCCTATGATCCATGCTCCTACTGACTGTACAGGGCCAAGAAGCTACTTTTGCATTAGCATTGATGATTGCAGACTCACAGTTGAGAAAGGGGACATAAGGCTTTGGTGACAACCCCTTACTTCCCTTCCAGACTCCCCTGCAAAAGTAGCAGCCTAAGCAGGAAGCCACCGAAGAGCACTCTTAAAGATTGTGATAACAATGCTGAAGTGTAGCCCTCCACAGCTGAAAGCCTATGGCAGGGTGCAGTGTGGAAGACCCAGTTTTGTGTAAGAGGCTGGTGACTGGTAGTTTGAGCATGCTCCAGTGAGTGCATACACAACACAAATGGGACTTGTGGGACTTTTTGTTTGTTTTTTTGTTCTGCTTCTTCTGGGGGGTCATAAGGGTGAGGGCCAGACATGGAAGTCTGGGGAAGTGGGGGTGATCAGGCTGCATGATGTGAAATTCCCAAATAATCAATAAAAATATGGAAACCTGCCTATTCTCCTGCAACCTCAGTGGAATTCTGAAAAACAGCTTGCTCCAATACTGGGGGGACTTAAGAGGTTAGTGAACAGCCACACGGCGGGATGCCCCACTTTTTAGGACCTCCTCAGTGGAACAAAACCCAGAGCCCCTTCGCCAACTCCCTTCGCTTTTCTAGCCAGACAGCAGGGAGAAAGAAAGCACAACACATCCAAACCTAGGGGACACTATGAAAGCAGTGCATAGCACTAAGTGCCCACACAAAGAAAATGGAGTAAGCTCATATTAGTGACTTAACAGCACACCTGAAAGCTCTAGAACAAAAAGAAGCAGACTCACCCAGGAGGAGTAGAAGACTGGAAATAATCAAACTGAGGGCTGAAATCAACAAAATAGAAACACAGAAAACAATCCAAGGAATCAATAAAACAAAGAGCTGGTTCTTTGAGAAAATCAACAAGATAGATAAACTCTTATCCAAACTAATCAAAAGGCAGAGAGAGAGCATCCAAATTAACAAAATCAGAAATGAAAAGGGGGACATAACAACAGACACTGAGGAAATTCAGAGAATAATTAGGTCATACTATAAAAACCTGTACTCCACAAAATTGGGAAATGTAAAAGAAATGGACAATTTTTAAGATAGATAACATATATCAAAATTAAATCAAGACCAGATGATCAATTTAAATAGAACTATAAGCTGCGAGGAGATAGAAGCTGTCATCAAAAACCTCCCAAAAAAGAAAACAAAAACAAACCAGGGTTGGATGGTTTTAGTGTAGAATTCTACCAGAACTTCCAAGAGTAGCTAATACCTATATTTCTCAAAGTGTTCCACATAAGAGAAACAGAGAGGACATTGCCAAACTCTTTTTATGAGACTACAGTTACCCTGATACCAAAACCACACAAAGAATCTACCAAGAAAGAAAATTACAGACCAATCTCACTCATGAACATAGATGCAAAAATACTCACTAAAATACTGACAAACAAAATCCAAGAACACATAAAAAAATTATTCACCATGATCAAGTCAGCTTCATCCCAGAGATGCAGGGCTGGTTCAACATATGAAAATCTATCAATATAATCCATTACATAAATAAACTGAAAGAAATAAACCATACTATCATTTCACTAGATGTTGAAGAAAGCATTTGATAAAATCCAATACCCCTTCATGATAAAGGTCTTGGAGATAGCAGGGTTACGAGGAACATATCTAAATATAATAAAAGCAATATACAACAAGCCGACAGCTAACATCAAATTAAATGATGGGAAACTCAAAGCAATTCCACTAAAATCAGAAATAAGACAAGGCTGACAACTCTCTCTATATCTCTTCAAAATAGTTCTTGAAGTTTTAGCAATAACAATACGACAACAAAAAGAGATCAAGGGGATTCAAATTGGAAAGAAAGAAGTCAAACTTTTGTTATTTGTAGATGATATGATAGTGTATATAAGTGGCCCCAAGAACTCTACCAGAGAACTCCTACAGCTGATAAATACCTTCAGTGATGTGGCAGGATGCAAGATCAATTCAAAAAATTATTATCCCTCCTATACACAAATTATAAAGAAGCTGAGATGGAAATAAGAGAAACATCACCTTTCACAAATATCCTGGGGTAACATTAACCAAATAAGTGAAAGACCTGTTTGACAAGAACTTTAAGGTTTTTTTTTTTGAAGAAAGAAACTGAAGAAGATACCAGAAAATGGAAAGATCTCCCATGCCCTTAGATAGGTAAGATCAACATAGTAAAAATGGCAATCCTGCCAAAAAGCAATCTATAAATTCAGTGCAATCCCCATCAAAATCCCAACACAACTCTTCACAGACCTTGAAAGAACAATAATGAACTTCATATGGAAAGACAAAAAGAACCCCAGGATAACCAAAACAATCCTGTACAATAAATGAACTTCTGGAGGCCTTACCATTCCTGACATCAAACTCTATTACAGAGCTACAGTAATGAAAACAGCTTGGTATTGACATAAAAACAGAGAGGTTGACTAATGGAATCAAATCAAAGACCTAGATATTAATCCACACACCTATGAACACCTGATTTTTGACAAAGAAGCTAAAATTATACAATGGAAAAAAGAAAGCATCTTCAGCAAATGGTGCTGGCACAACTGGATGTGGACCTATAGAAGAATGAAAATTGATCCATATCTAGCACCATGCACAAAACTCAAATCAAAATGGATTAAAGAGCTCAATATAAATCCAACCACACTGTACCTGATAGAAGAGAAAGTGGGAAGTTACCTTCACTGCAAGACCACTTCCTAAATATAACCCCAGTAGCACAGACACTGACAGAAACAATAAATAAATGAGACCTCTTGAAACTGAGAAGCATCTGTAAAGCAAAGAACACAGTCAATAAGACAAAAAGGCAGCCAACTGAATAGGAAAAGATGTGAACCAAGCCCATGTCAGACAAAGGACTGATCTCCAAAATAAATAAAGAACTCAAAAATTAGACATTAAAATTCTAAATAACCCAATTAAAAAATGGAATACTGAACTAAACAGAGAATTCTCAACAGAAGACTCTCAAGTGGCCAAAAGATACTTAAGGAAATTTTCAACATCCTTAGCTATCAGGGAAATGCAAATCAAAACAATTCTGAGATACCATCTTATACCTTTCTGAATGGCTAAGATCAAAAACACCAATGATAGCCTATGCTAGAGAGGATGTGAAGTAAGGGGAACACTGATGCATTGCTGGTGGGAATGCAAACTTGTACAACCACTTTGGAAATCAGTATGATGGTTTCTCAGAAAATCGGGAATCAACCTACCTCAGGATCCAGCAATATCACTCTTGGGCATATATGAATGAATCTCTTTCATTGATTTTTTTGTATTATTTTTGTTGTTTCTATTTTATTGATTTCATCCCTGAGTTGGATTATTTCTTGCTGACTACTCTTGGGTATGATTTCTTCTTTTTGTTCTAGAGCTTTCAGGTCTTCTGTTAGGTCATTAATATGAGTTCTCTCCAATATTTTTATGGAGGCACTTAGTGCTATGTAATTGCCTCTTGGACCCACCTTCATTGTATCCCATATTGTGTATTCATTTTCACACAGTTCTAAAAAGCCTTAGATTTCTTTCTTAATTTCTTAATTTCTGTCTTGACCCAGTAGAGAGTTATTCAGTGTCCATGAGTTTGTAAGCTTTCTGTTACTTCTGTTATTGTTGATATCCAGCTTTAGACTGTGGTAGTCTGATATGATGCAGGATGGTAAGTCAGTACAGGCAGTAGGGATAAATCCTGGTGCCACTGCCAGTAGCCCCTCAGTCTGCCCCAACCCTGTAACTGTCAACCACATTCAGAGGAACTAGTTTGGTCCTATGTTTGTTCCTTCTCAGTCTGGCTGGAGTTGGTGAGCTCCCATTAGCTCAGGCAAACTGTTTCAGTGGGCGAACCCATCGTGGTCTTGACCTCCTTGCTCATAGTCTCATTCCTCCCACTCTTCAACTGGACTTTGGGAGCTCAGTCCAGTGCTCCAATGTGCATCTCTGCCTCCATCATTTACTAGATGAAGGCTTTATGGTGATATTTAAGATAATTATCCAGTCTGACTACAGGGCAAGTCAAGATCAGCCCTCCTTTCCTCTATTGCCCAGGGTCCTAGGTGGGGTCATCCTATTGGATTCCTGGGAATTTCTCTAGAGCCAGGTTTCTGTTAACCTTATAATGGCTCTCTCAATCAAGATATCTCTCTTCTTGCTCTCATCTCTGTCCTTCCTTTATCTCAACCATCCCATTCCCTTAAGTTCTCCTCTATCCTCCCCCTCTACCCTCCTCTTCTCCTTCTACCTTCCCCTCTCGTCCCACCCCTGTGCTCCCAACCCTGCCAGCCAATTCTGTCCATTTCCAATTTCCAGGTTAGTCTCTATCTTTGAGTTCACCTTATTAATTAGCTTCTCTAGGATCATGATCCTTTGCATATAGCTAGTATCTACTTATGAGTGAGTACATACCATATTCATCTTTTTGGGTCTGGGTTACCTCACTCAGGACAGTGTTTTCTAATTCCATCCATTTGTATGCAAGATTCAAGATGTCATTGTTTTTTTGTTTTTGTTTATACCGCTGAGTAGAACTCTAATGTGTAAATGTGCGACATTTTCTTTATTCATTCTTCTGTTGAGGGGCATCTAGGTTTTTTCCAGGTTCTGATTATTACAAATAATGCTGCTATAAACATAGTTGAACAAATGATTTTGTAATATGATTGAGCATCTTTTGGGTATACCCAAAATCTAAATCTAAAATCTAAAAGAAATGAATAATTTTTTCAGTACATACCACTTATCTAGGTGAAATTAAGATTAGTTAAACAATTTAAATAAACCTGTGACCCCTAAGGAAATGGAACCAGTCATTAGAAGTCTTCCAACCAAAAAGATCCCAGGGCCAGACAGTTTTAGTGCAGAATTCTACTAGACTTTCAAAGAAGAGTTAATGCCAAAACTCTTCAAGTTATTCCACAAAATAGAAAACAGAAGAAATAATGCCCAGTTCATTTTATAAGGCCACAACTACTCCAATACCCAAACCACAAAAAGACTCCAGAAAGAAATAAAATTAAAGACCAATTTCCCTTATAAACATAGATGCAAAAATACTCAACAAAACACTTGCAAACCAAATCCAAGAGCACATCAAAAAGATCATCCTCCGTGATCAAATAGCCTTCATCCCAGAAATGCAGAGATAGTTTAACATACAAAAATTGATAAATATAATGGACAACAAAATGAAAGACAAAAAACACATGATCATCTCAATAGATTCAGATAAGGCCTTTAAAACAATCCAACAGTCCATGATAAAAACCTTGGAAAGATGAGGGATACAGGTGACTTCAATAAAATAACATGTGGGCAGTTTACAGCAAGCCCATACCCAACACCAACACATTGAAATGGAGGAACACTCCAAGCAAGTCCACTAAAATCAGGAACAATATAAAATTATCCACTCTCTCCATGCATATCCAATATAACACTTGAAATTTTAGCTAGAGCAATAAGACAACTGAAGAGGATCAACGGGATATAAATTGGAAATGAAGAAGTGAAAGTATCTTTATTTGTAGATGATATAATAGTATACATAAGTAACCCTAAAAACTCTACCAGGAAACTCCTACATCTGATAAATACAGTCAGTAAAGTAGGAGAATACAAAAATGACATCATGAAATTTTCAGGTAAATGGAATGAATTAGAAAAAAAAAACTCATTCTGAGTGAGGTATCCCAGACCCAGAGAGATAAAGATGGTATGTATTCACTTATATGTGAATGTTAGCTGTTACAATGTTAGCTACAATCCATATAAACACAGAGGATAGGTATAGAGTAAGGGACGAGAGAGGACAGATAGATGGATCTCATTAAAAAGGGAAATAGATATTTATGGATAGATGGGGGACATCTGGGATGGAAGGATTGAGTGGGGAAGTGAGGTTACAGGGGGGATAATGAGAGGGAGTATGGGGAGAGACAGCTAAAATTAAAGGGCATTTGAGGGAAAACATGGAAACCTAAAAACAGTAGAAGCCTCCTAATACATATTCATACATGAAGGTGATCTAAATGAAGTTGCCACGTAATGGGGGAGACAGAATCTTGTCACCAAATAAAGCTTCTAGTATGGAATCCTCCCCAAAATATCCAGACTGTTGTAGCTGCTCTCCACAAACTCGCAGCAAGGCCCCGTTGCTGAGGACAACACCCCCACAACTCACTGCACATGGGGATGTTGATCTAGTCCCTACATAGAGTCTTCATCCCTATGTTACAGGGTCTTTGTTATAGGAAGGTACACTGCATCCTATCAAAAAAGAAACATACACACCAAGCCAGCCCCAAACCCTTTATCTATAATGGTGTGCTACCTGCAAACCATGCTAGGGCAATGGTGGTATAACGTTTATAGGAGTAATCAACCAATAACTGATCTGACTTAAGGCTCATCCCACAAGATGAAGCCCAGAGCTGACACTGCTTGGGTGACCAAGAACCTGAGACTAGATTGCTGAGGGACCTGGGACAAAACCAAACAATACTGATCTTGAAGAGAGAGAGAGACAGAGACAGAGACCGAGAAAGAGAGAGAAGACAAAATGTAGTGATAAAATGGTTCCTGATAATTAATGATCTTCTGCTATGCTCATAGATCAGTACCTTGCTCAGCCATCAGAGAAGCTTCCTTCTGTGTTATATCTCAAGGAAACCCAGGACAAATGGCTAATTGAAGTATCTATTAACATATCAAAATGGATCTTGGTTTGCCATGTTTCTGATTATCAGAGTCCTGAGTCCTCAGCGGTTCTCATCCTGTCCCCTCCTCTAAATCTCTCCAGCCCCTGAACTTCACTTCCCTTCCCTTAGCTTCTCTATCCTGTGTAAACTCAGACATCTTGACTATGTACTCTCTTGACCTCTTGACTCCTCTCTCTTCCTCTCCCAATCTCCCCTTCTCTCTAGACTCTTCCAGATGCCTCCAGGCATTCTCTACCCCAGCAAAGCCTTCTTCTCAACCTTACCCAGGAGTGGTCGTGTCCTCATTTTTGTTCTTCCTGCAGCACATGGGAACAAATATGGATACTCACAGCCAAATAGCATGCAGAGAATGAGACCTTGGAGCACTCAGCCCTAAATGGGATGTCTCCATCAAATCCCTCTCCCTAGAGCTCAGGGAACCCCAAGAAATAGAAGGTGGGATGAATTTAAGAGCCAGAGGGGACAGTAGACACCAAGAAAATAAAACTTTCTAAATCTACGTCAGCAAAGCTCATATGAGCAGCTCACAGAGATGAAGAAGCGCACACAGGGCCTGCACATATCTTCAGCAGGTGCTCGGCACTTACATTACGGTTTCCGGTCTGGTGTCTTTATGAAATTCCTGAGTGTGCAAACAACTGGGTCTCTGACTCTTGTACCTTCTCTTTGGACTTTTTTCTTTCTGTTAGCTTATACAATTTCAATGTGAGAGCTTTGTTTTACCTTTATTATATTTTATTTTATATTTTAAAAAGAAATAATGAATGAATGAAGGTAAACCTAGACTACTAATTTAACCTTTATCTACTAGGGTAAAGGTTAACAGCAGAACTGCCATTTGTACCTTCTGGGAGAGGGAAAATCAGTCTTCGCCAATGGAATGACACCGTATATCAACCACGCCAGGGCAAATCTCATGTTCAGGAGTAGTTGATCAGCAAATAATCGACTCCACAGCGTGTGTGTGTGTGTGTGTGTGTGTGTGTGTGTGTGTTGTGTACGTGTGCACTTTTGTTTGCATACAGCTTTGATGTGTGTGTGTTGTTCTAATTTGTTTTCTAAGTTTTCTGAGTTGTGTTGTTGTTTTGGGTTTGGGATTTGTTTTATGAAAAAGAACTTAATATTGGTTGGGTAGGGTGGAGGAGGGATCTGGACATACCTGCAGGGGAAGAATATGATCAAATATATTTAAATTTAAAAATTGTTTAAAAGTAAACATATTTTTTAAAAAATAAAAAATACGTATACCAAAATAACAGGCTATCAGACAGCAAATAAGATGCAAAGGGAGGGGGTTAAAAAGATAGCTGAGCAGTTAAAACTATCAGCTAGCTGCTTTTGCAGAGGTCTCAGGTTTAGCTCCCAGCACCTACATGGGGTTCACAACTGCCTGTTATTCCAGTTCTAGAAGATTCAACACCCATTTCTGACCTCTTTGGGCATTAATGTGCACATATACACAATAAATAAATACTTTTAAAGTTAAAAGGAGCTTATTAAAATATATTAGTTATATCTTAGCTATCTCATCATTTTGGCAGACAAAAAGTCAAAGAGTTGAAGTTTCCATGAGGAGAAACAGAAACAGGAAACAGACACCTGAAATGTCCCACCCTAGCAGTAATCAAAGAAATGCAGATCTAATTACTCCTAAAATCTCATTTGACACCTGCTTAACGAGCAGTTTTTAAATGACGAGCTGGCCAGGTGACAGGAATATGGCCCACTCAGGCATCTCAGCTGGCACGACAGACTTGTGCCACCTTTGAGAAAACAATAGGGCAAGTACAGAGGAACATTTGTGCCCTCTGGCCCAGTAATTCCAGTTCTCGCAATTAGTGCCAAGGGGAGTAATTCCACAGATGCAGAGACATTGTGCTGTTCTTCGGAGTCTCCGCAATTCAATCAAATCCAATTAACATGCATTTTGTACCTTCTGTCTGCCAGACAGAGGCAACAGGGAACCAGAAATTAATAAGACACAGTATCTGACCTCAGGGGGCCTCAAATTCTGGCAAAGGAGTCAGGTAGATAAACATATTAGAAAACAGAGTTGTAAGTCTAGTAGTACAAACAAGTCTAAGTATTGTTTAATGGGACTGACTGGGGTGGAGAGCAGGCAGTGTTCAAAACAACTTAGACGCTGGTATGGCAGCTCATGCCTTTAATCCCATTACTCAGGAGGCAGAGGCAGGTGAATGTCTGTGAGTTCAAGGCCAGTGTGGTCTACACAACAAGTTCTAGACCAGCCAGGGCTACCTATCTCAAAAGAAAAAAATCAAAACGGAAAGAAAAAAAAGACAGATAGACTTAGGTTTATTTGTAAACTATAGACCTAGTGGCACAGTTTGGGCTGTGGGGCAGTAGTCCAGTCCTACAGGATACAAATTCCAGAAAGAGGTTTGTACAAAACAAGTGTAGGGTCAAAAGGACAGCCAAAGAAACCCACCCTGACCCTGAAACCAGAGACAGCCAAAGAAACCCACCCTGGCCCTGAAACTGGACCCAGTAAAGAAACATACTTTAGCCTTGAAACCAGAACCAAAGAAACACATCCTGACCCTGACATCAGAGCCAAGGAAACACACTTTGGCCCTAGAACCAAAGCCAGTGAAAGAACCACACACTGACCCTAAAACTAGAGCCAAAAGGCTAAAAAGGGACGGTGAAAGAAACACACTTTGGCTCTGAAACCAAAGTCAAATGTGCCTCTGATCAGGAAACCAATCAATCCCTGAGCAGGAAAACTAACCAATCCCTGAGCACAAAATCTAATCAATCTGAGCTTGTCCAGGATCAAGGGGATCGAAATCTGACCTATTCCTTCTCTGAAAATCTTCTCCCTGGGAAAACTCCACCCCTAAGAATCCCTGTTTAAAGCCTCCAGAGGAAGTCACTCTCCTGGATTCCTCCCTCCCAAATAAATCTCTTGAAAGAGTTTCTGAGTGAAGATCTTTCTCCAGTGTGGAGCAGAATCTCTGCTGGGACATTCCCTTATGGGAGCAGAGCAGAGAAAGGAACAGACACCTCTGCTGGGAAATGAGTTTCCTTTGGGAGTGGAGAAGTAAAAACTCCTTTCCAGAGCCAGAGCAGATTGCTACATTTCTGCACCGGGTTCCCTCTTAGCAGAGTGAAGCAGAAAAGGTAACACCTTGGACAGGAACTGAGCTGAGATGAAAGGGATACTCCCTTAGGCGAGTGGGGCAAAGCTGAGCTATAAAGCTCAGGATTGCCACATCTGGAGGGAGACCATCCCCTGCTGGGCCCCAGCTTTAGGTATAGTCTGACTTCCCAACAAGTCAGGCTGCCTTCTCCTCACAGCTCTAGGTATCCAGGATACCTCCCTCCACAGCTGTAGGTGTAGCCTGGCTTCCCAAGAGGTCGCGTTACCTTTTTCTCCAGAGCTGTGACATTTGCAGGTATAGCCTGACTTCCTGACAAGTCAGGATACTGTTCCCTCTGGAGCTATAACACTTGCAAACCAGGATTTGTGGAAAAATGAAAAGAGAACTTTATTGTTCCTGTTGACACCAATAATAAAAATGGAGCATTCATTCATGGTCAACACTGGAGGCACACACGCACTTGTAAATTGTGGGGAAGAGTGGACCATTATCCCACTATAAAAATGGAAACTCTGTAAGACATCGAAATACTGACAATCTGCAGGCAGGACTGTGGCAGGAGAATTGTTCATACAGCCATTCCACTGTGCCAATAAAGCAAACTTCAATTTAGGATAGTGTAAGCTGTTGGCTGACTGGGATTAGCCATAAAGTTCTTGGAGGACTTTGCAGGGCAGCTAGAAAGGACAGAAGGAGACCTGGGAGGAGTTCTGGGGTGAGAGAGTCTACAGAACACGGAGAGAGGGGCATTCAATTGTCATGTTTTCTTTGCATTCTTCAGGTCTTTATTTTAATTTCTTTTTTTTTTTTTTTATTTTTTCGAGACAGGTTTTCTCTGTAGCTTTTTTTTGGTTCCTGTCCTGGAACTAGCTCTTCTAGACCTTTATTTTAATTTCTGACTCCGGAGTTTTTATTATACTATAATAAATTAGGTAATCACTTCTTCTTGCAGCTACACAGGATACTGAGTGTGACATTAGGGTCCTGCTTGTTGGGGTTTCTGTCCTGTCCGGCACCCCACAGCCGGCAAGCCCCAAAGAAAATCACACAGAGATCTCTATAAGTTATAAAGCTGATTGGCCCATTAGCTCAGGATACTTATTAGCTCTTGTAGCTTATATTAACCCATTATTCTTATCTATGCTAGCCACATGGTTCAGTACCTTTCTCAGCAGGGCAGCTCACGTCTTGCTTCTTTGGAGTCTGCGCAAGAGTGAGAGGAATCAAGGTCCTCCTTCCCAGAATTCTCCTGTTCTCATTGCATCATTTCTACTTCCTGTCTGGTTTTCCCGCCTATACTTCCTGCCTGGCCAATCAGCATTTATTTAAAATATGATTGACAGAATACAGACAATTCTCCCACACCACCTGAAGAAAAGTGACTGGTCCTGACCATACTGAGCATTTCTCCAAAATTCAATCTTCTTTTTAATTTTCAAGCTTCTTTTATTGAAATATAGTTGACATATCATGAAATTCAGCCCATTAAATGTACAAGTCAGTGGTTTTAATACAGTTGCAAAATTTCTACTATTTCTAGACTGTTCTCATCACCTCAGAAAGAAACATAATAGTACTCACTGCCAATTGCTTCCAGCCTTTGACAGCCAGAGTCTCTTCCTGTCTCTAAATAATTCAGTGTAGCCTGGGGAAGCAGGCTATTCACCCTATTCAGTGCCCCCACCTCAGCGGGCACACTGTCCCTCCCTAAAGTGCAGCTGGCTGGATGCTAGTTAGCAGTTAGCACCTGGCATAAAGGTACAGACATAACAAAGGAAATTAAACAGACTCTGTAGAGCTGGAGAATTTGCCCAGTAGCAGAGTAGCTTGCTTGGTGGGGCTTCCAGGGCCAGCCTACCCCTCTTTACTGGAGCCCTTCCGTCTTGCGCTGAGGCAGCAGCATCTGAGCTTCCTTCCATCTCTGCTCACTCAGAGACAACACAGCCAGTGGAAAGTGGAGTGGGAAAGGATGGAGATGGCAGGAAATACCTTGCTTGCTTACCACGTAAAGGAAATGTGGTGCTCCATTTTGTTTTCCCCTGGGGAACGGGAAGGAAGCCTTGTTGGTAGGTCTCCGGCGGCCTTCGCCAAGCTTGGTATCTGCTTTCCTTACCGATCTTATTTTTGAGATGCTATTTTTTCCCCTTTCCTGGGAACATTAAGCAGTAGCTCTCTATGGAAACGGCCATAGATGGTTTCTCTTACACTGTGTACTTACTATGTATTTCTGACTAGCTGGGGAGGGCACTCTACTTCACGATGAGGTCTGGCCTCCATGTGTCACACAGTCTCTTTGCCGGTTACAAACCTCACTTCACTCTTTATGAACCAACTCAGCAAGGCTTCATTCCAGTGTCTGTCTAAATCCTCAATACGCTGCTGAGGAAAGATGAGGATGGAGTCAGGGTGCCGAGGTTTAGGTCAGTGTTTCTAATTCTGTCTACCCATTGATAAAGTGAAGCGGACATAGAAAGAAGAAACGGCAGCAAGTCCTTCTAGATTTCAATTCCATAGCATCTCTAAATTAGTCTCCATAGCTATTAGATGTCTTGTATCAGGATCCTGGAGAGAGAGAAGGGAACGGAAGTGAAAAGGAAGGAAATAAGAGATGAGAAAGAGCAGAAGGGAAGGAAGGAGAGTGGGGCAAGTGGTAGGGTAGGAAGAGGAGAGAGCAGACCAGGAAGGGCAGCAGTGGGGACCAAAAGCACTGGGCTGGTGATTCAGCGCTTGCTTCTACGCATGAGGCCATGGTTCCAGCAACTACTCCTAAAAGGGCGCAGGGAGGCCCAAATTAGGGATGGGAGGAAAAGGGATGACAGGATGGGGAGAGAGGAGAGAAAGACAGGCGGCCAGAAAGGCTAGGAAGGCAACTGAGGGGAGAAAATAAAAGTGGGAGGGAGACAGGAGGTGAAGAGACTGGGAGATAAGTAAGACGTCGCCTGAAAGAAGGGAACAGAGCCAACATTCCGGACACCCCACTACACAGCACTGCAGCCTCACCATCAAGGCAGGCCTCTGCTGCTCTTGAGCACAGTGAGTGCTTTCTTGGGGAGTAAGCATTTCCCCGCTCCCTTAAGTGATTTGGAGCAGCCGGTCTCAGACGGGCATTCTAATTTCTGCTCTTCTTGCCGAGAGAACAAAGTGGGAAGTTTTCAGTGTAGATATTCTTCACAGATGTAACAAAAAGTGGTCCATCTATGGCACCCACCTACTAAAGAAAAGAGGTAAAACCCAGGGGGTGGGAAGGACAGGCTGCATCAAGCAAAGCCTCTGGGTGGGCGAGCAGAGTAAAGCCTCTGGGCCGTTCCCTTCCCAGGGCTGATCTGTTGTGGTGAGCACTTCTTCTACCCTGGCCTGGCAGCCATGCAGGCTGCCACTGAGTCCGCGGAAATGCCTTACATTTTGTAACATATTTACAGTCCTTAGTATTTCATCTTCATCGTTCCTCTTGACTCGAAGAATAATGAGTACTAAGTAGCGACTCAAAGATTTTGGAGTCAGATGAGTCTGTCTGATGCCACCCTTGGCTCTTAGGAATTTTATGGCCTTCATCTGGTTAATAAACCATTCCAAAGCATGGCTGTCACCTCTGTAAGATAAAGCTAATAAAATGGTGGGCCTCCTAAGGTCGGGAAAACTTCATGGAGATAACACACATTGCTCTGTTCAGCATACGTGTGTACACAAGATACTTAGGATCACACACAGAGGTGAGCAGGGTCAGAAAGACCTCCTGACATTTGAAAACAGGCTGAAAAGACTGTAGGATCTTTGCTCAGTGCAATATTGTATCTGATTTTCTGTTGACTTTCCAATCCTGTGCGTGTAGAGGCTGGTTTGAATAGTTTTCTCCAGTAATGATGCAAATCATTTCTATTCGAGAGAGTAGATAAACACATGGATTAATTTCTTGTCATCTTGGAAAGTGCTCACTTTTACTCTCACTGATAAATCGTATTTCCCAGTAAAATCATACGTACAAATACAATCACAATTATTCTTTGGACAAGCTTTTAAATATTAGCGTTTCCTCAAGAAATAAAACCCTTATTATATATTCATATTACACTTGTCTAAGTTATGACTTTACCCTTTAAAAATTTAGGTTGAGGTATCAAACAATTCCATTTACTTGAGATACTCTGAGGGTTTTCGCTTGCCCAGAGCTCAGAGCAGGACTTAGTTATCGCAAACTCAAGTCCAATTATCTTTATCTTGTGCTTCTGTCCAAGTAGTATACAAAACCGGGATGATGACAGTGAGGATGTAATACAAAGACCAGAAGGCAAAACTCTCCAGGCAGCTTTGACTGTCCAAGGCCATCTTCACCAAGAATCACTCACTCCGAAAGGAATGTGGAAACATCACAGGAATCCACTTCACAAATGTCCTGCCCTCTCTAAGTATGTTCTTCATATGGAACATTCTTGAGAACCAGCAAAGGTCTCAAAAACAAGTGGGATGGGGAATCTGATCATAATTATAGCTATTTTATGCAAATAACTTTTAATCTACATTTATTAGGTAAGTGGAGACTGGCTTGAATCTGTGGTGGGATTTGAGCAGACTCGGAGTCTCACCAAAAGTGTTTTCTTTTCTCTGTATTCAAGAAAGCAAAACAGGCTTTCAGATTCAAACGATGGTTCAAAGGCAGGCCTGTGGTGAAGGGCTGACCTGGCTGTTATCTTTCTTCTGCATGGGAAAGTAACTAGAGGAAGCAGGGTTCTCAGTCCTGAGGCTCAGGAAGAAAGCAGAGATCTGAGCCCATCTGAGCGATGAAGTGTGATCATAGTTTAAATTAGGCATTGCCTCAATAAAGTAAGGGGCCCGCCTTTGTTTCTCCTGTAATCATCATCAAAATTAATGAAAAGAATTTTTATATTTTAAAAAAAAACTACCAGCACTGCATTTGGACACAGTTGACCTTTCATGTTTAGAATATTCATCTTTGAACCCCTCTGGGTTTCTCCCCCTCTCCAGTGGCTCCTTCTCAGTTTCTTTTGCCTATCATTCCTCCTTTATTCCTCAGCGTATGAACATTAGATTCACAGTTATACAGCTCTTGGTCCTATCGTTTTATAGGATCATTGATTATCTAAATTAAATGTCATTCAAGGGCTGATGCTTTTCGATGCTGACACATCTAGCTGTAGATGCAAGAATGTCCCCTTGGATGTCAATGATCAACTTAAACTGCATGTGTTCAAAACAGAAATTTGAATTCTGTTCCCAATTCCAATCCAAGTTCCCTGGAAAGTCGAATTCCGCATTAAGGCTGCTCTCTGGGCCTAGAATGCTCTTCTCACAATCTCAGTAACAACGCCTCATCATCACTCAGAGTTTAACGCAAATATCACTCTTTTCATGAAATTATCTCAACCTGCTGTGGGATGCTCCTCTGTATGTTGTGAATATGTTTTATCACCATTGGTTAATAAAGAAACTGCTTTGGCCTATGGCAGGGCAGAATATAGCAAGGCAGGAAAGCTAAACAGAATACAGGGGGAGGTTAGCAGCTGCCAGAGAAGCAAGATGTGAAGTAACAAGTCACAAGCCTTGTGGTAAAATATAAACTAATAGAAATGGGTTGATTTAAGATGTAAGAGTTAGTTAAAAATAAGACTAAGCTAATAGGCTAAATAGTATGTAATTAATATTAAGCCTCAGAGTAGTTATTTTAAAAGTGATTGTGGGACCAGGCGGGACAGGAAACCTTCAGTTACATCAATCTCCAACTACAGTGGCCTCTCCCTCCCTGGGCACCACCCCAAGTCATTCTGGTCACCAAGTAGACAACCTGAAAATTGTCCCATAACCCCATGCTTACCACTATTTGACAAAACCTATACCCTGAACAAATTTTTATTGGCTATATATGTTCATGTTTACATGTGTCTGTGGGTTTTTTTCCCTGTAAATCCTTGTAGTAATTATCACAAGAAAACATCCATGATACCTGGGCTAGAAGAACATACCAGTACAGGCAAGAGCTTGAATTTTACATTGATTTGGAAAACAGTAAATCCCGTTTGGATACTAAGGAGGGAAAGAAAGTCATGGGAGGGTGCTGTAAACAAATGAATATGAGGAAGTAAGTTGTTTCATTCATTTCTAGACTTTGAGGTCTCAATAATCCCCAAATGTCCAGAAAAACTGGTATTATAGTAATCACCTATTTTTACTTTGCCAAGTGAAGATACTATGAGGAAGATTATCATTGCTGGCATATCTTCATGTTACAGACAAAGAAGAGTTACCTTCTGAAAAATAAAAGAGGCATAAACTTCACTTTTTTAAAAAATTGAATAAATTTTGTTTTTGAAAACTTTTGTTGTCCTTACTCCTCTTATTGTGCTGCCATGTCACCTTGACACTGGGGAAATCATTGCTTTCAATTACAGACGCAAGGTCAAAATGCAATCCTGGCAAGTTTCCCAAGTTTCCCAAGATTCAGCTTCTCGATATGCTGTCTGCATGCAACAGGCCTTCTGCTGTGTTGTCTCTGTAAGAACCACAATGTCCAAGTCACCTCAGATTCCTGGCACTGAAAAACTACTTAGATGTTTTCTCTTACAGTAACCACTTATAAGGCCAGGCAGGTAAAAAATAGGCAATATATCTGAAATAAATTAATGTGTGCTTGTATTAGAGAAGACACCGATGGGACAGCAGTTGCAAGATGTGAAAAGCTTTGCAACATCTACTGAGAGCACTGGCCGAGGCACCCGATGCAGCTGAGTCATGCCAATCATGATGGCAGGTTCTCTCATTTTATTATAAATTATTTTTAAATAAACATTTTAAAGAGTAAGATTTAAAAGGACACATAGCAAGAGACAACTGGAAAAAGACTACATCATCTCCTGGAGAAAATAAAAATTAAAGCAAGTGACGCCGACGATGGCAAGCATTATTTGCATTTACTGTCAAACTGATCTATTTGGGAATAACACCCACACAAAAGTGAGAAGATATTTTGAAAAATAGAAATGTGAATAATTTCCTCAGATGTCTTACCTCATTTGCAAAGAAGCAAAAGTGGCTCCCGGAGAATATGCATAATTCAACTCACAATGATGAGAAAGAAAATTTTAAAGGGAGAAAAAGAAGATTCTGGGCTAAGGAGCCTCATCTAGTCAGTGTCTGAAAGAAGCTGGATGTCTATTAAATACCATTGTACGAAATGAACAATTTAGGTCCCAGTGGGGAGCATAGGGTGACTGCAGTTACAAGAAAATAACAACAGGGACTAAGTGTTGTGGTCATTTCGTTGAAGTGTTGGCTTCTGTCTAGCAACTGGGTTAACTAGATAAGCAAGTAACAGTAATGTATAAATGGAGACTCTGCTTTTGTTTCCTGGCCACCCAGACCCAAATAATCACACAAAAACTATATTAATTACAACACCCTTTAGCCAACAGCTCAGGCTTATTCCTAGCTGGTTCTTACATCTTAGATTAACCCATTTCAATTATTTTATATTTTACCAGAAGCCTGATGGTTTGTTACCTTATGATAAGTGATGTTGGGGATATTCCATCACACTTTGATGTGTTTGCATTGTGTTAATTAAATAAAAAGCAAGCCGGGCGGTGGAGGTGCACGCCTTTAATCCCAGCACTTGGGAGGTAGAGGCAGGCGGATCTCTGTGAGTTCGAGACCAGCCTGGTCTACAGAGCTAGTTCCAGGACAGGCTCCAAA